>NW_007578033.1:167864-237781 GCF_000690725.1 Stegastes partitus
TGGGAGGCTGCGTCAGCTTCGCTGTCGAACGGAGAGATACAGGAATTCATTCCTGCCAACAGCCATCACCTTGAAGAACAAGACTGACTGACTGACTGATTATTATTGTTGTATATATTTGTTATATTGATTTTAAAAAAGTGAGCTTTTTACAATACTGAATTTCCCTTCTGGGATAAATAAAGTATTTTTCATTTCATTTCATTTCATTATTAATATACACCAGAGAAGTACACATGAGGCAGTTTGATGTTAATGTGGGCAGTGTGTGTGAATTACACCTGGGCAGGATCTCTGTTTCCTCTTGAGGTTTGAGCAGTCGGATAGCACTCTGACTGTAGCGCATTTTCACCTGCATTCACGAGTTGTTTTTTTTTAGATATCCAGATGATTTTTATTTCCACGTAGGAACATAACATGACTCCTCCTTCCCCTTCGCTCTCTGCTGCCTCTGACCCTGTTTTTGTAAACAGCTGCTGACATCTCGTCCTCTGTGTGCTGATGACGATAACAGCAGTGTAAATGAGCTCGGTCAGCAGCACTGCTGCACCAGGTGTGAGTGTGTGTGGTTTCACCCCATCAGTTCAGTGTCCTGGACACAGAGTCCTGCCAAGTGGTGGAGACTCAGCCAGCGTCCTCAGAGTGTTCGAATCATGAACAAAAATCTGTGACACATTTTTTCTGACAGCAAAAACACAGCTAGGGTTGTTTAGGGTGATTTTGCAGCATGTCCTGTGTGCATGCTTATATGTGTGTGTGTGTTTGTGTGTTGGGGCAGGGAGAGCCGAAAGTCTCGACTCAGTCATTTATCAGCAGTGGATTGAAAGCACCTAATCAGCACTGACTGTTGCCTGATAGTCCTGAGCTAAACATGTTTTCACCAACATACTGCACCAATTAAATGGTGGAGGTCAGGCAAAGACAAGCACACAGGCTTTGTTCTTTTTAATGAGGTCAGTTCACACAGGCTTGAAGGTGCTGTATACATATATGTTCTTAGAAAAGTTGCAGATGTGTTGCAGCTTCTACTTTTTCGGACTTCCTGGTCAGCAGATGTGCAACTATAAATCTTGCTGTTGTAAAAGTTGTGAAAGGACGAGTTTAGCATCCTTCGGCCTCTGAAAGCAGTGGTTTGTAATTAGAGCTCCCTTCCACCTTCACTCCCCCACTGGTCTCTCTGTCTCTCACCTGATTCCCTTCAGATGAATCTCACCCGCAGCTGGAAGATTAAATTTGTCTGGATCAATATGCTAGGCCTTATCGAGGCCATAGATCAGCTTGTTTATCGATCGCTCATTGATCGGTTTTAATTTGTGAAGTCTGTGTCAGCAGCGTGACTCACCATGTCACGCATGAAGGAAACTTTCATGACGAACTGTGGCAGCGGAGCTCCAGGCGACCATGTTGGATTTAATCTCCCCACAATATGGCGTTTTTGGGAGATTAAATTGATGATAAATAATGAACAAGATGTGTTGCAGTTAAAGGACTGAATAGAAAGAGAAAATCACTTCTACCAGTTGTGTTGAGGTTTGGTTGAATGATGAAAAATGTTTTGCATGTACAAAAGCTTTAACTTTACTGTAGTTTTAAAACTAACTTCATTTCTCTTTGCTTATATAAAGGAGGGCTCACACTGTGGAAATTTCAGGGTGATTTACCCTCGTTTGACCCCTCCCAACAATCGAAGGATCTTGGTTGGATTATTTCATAATGTTAAGGGTTTACAGATGCAGTGTAAAACCTCCCGTGCTGGTTGCCGACTCATTGGGCTGCCAAGGTTTCAAAAATATTTGATATATGAACTTTACATATGTGCAGTTAAGATGATCATGCTAGCACCCAAAACAGCAGACAGTGTTGCTTAACAGTCTTGCCCTTGAAGCTACAGATATTAAAACTGAAATTTTACCTCCAGTTCTTGCTAAAGAATAGACGAACCACATCTTGTATATCCTCAGCTGTCTTTTAAGGAGCAGACCAGACCTGTCTAGCCAAGTCTCAATTTTGTTTCTATCTGCCTTCCCATTAGATCACGTGAGGTGGCGCTTTGCTCCCTCTGGCATGATCAATTTTAAAATTATCATGCAGTGTATGATGCACCATTATTTTTAAACCTTGTGTTTACGTCAGAGGTTAGAGAGAATATCTTTAAAAACTCGCTGTGTGTACAACCTGATTTCAAAATCTGTTTGGATTTAAGACGCTTGTAGTGGGAACCCGACATAACTAACATAACATAAACTGATCAAGTGAGAGGGTACAAAAAGCAAAAAAAAGTCCACAGCGCCAAAAGTATGTGCTGTGCACTGGGTTAGATTGTTGGTGTTTGAATTCCAGTTGAAGTTAATTGTCTGAACCCCAAACCCTCTGGTAGATTTGAAAGGTATTATCTTTAAAAACTGACAAAATAGCACCCATTTATAAGAGCCAGAACCCTTATTTCAACTTTCAGACCATATGTGTTATTTCAGTAGGAAACTTAACCAAATCTAGGCTTAAAACCATGCTATTTTAGATTACTTCTTTTAAATAATGGACAAGAAATTAAGCATTTGCTCCAAGTAAAAAAAATAAAATAATTCTACACTTCTTGCCACAATGGTGAAGCTGTTACTGATTTAGCTGTGAGCAAAACTCACATGACAAATATTCCAGCACAATTTGACCGAGCTGGACTTTGTTTACAACTTATTCTGTATTTTTTGATGATTGTTTGTTGTGGCTCTAGCTTGTATTGTCTGTTGTCTGCTGGCATGTCTGCAGACTCATTTTGTTCCTTAGAAAGCAATGTGCAAGTAAAAAAAGATTTTCTTTATTTCAAGGGTCATGAAAGAGTTAAGAAAAAAAACAAACAATCTGAGGAACAACCATCCACATGGAATTAAATCAGATGCTAATCATCATCTACAGTTGTTCAAACCTGGTCTGTTTAACTGTCTCTCTGCAGCTTGAATTGAACAACTTTTATTAAACGTTCCCTCAGTTTGTTAAAGTCAGCCGTTTTAAATCCTCTCAAACCTTCACATCATCTTTTTATAGTTAAAAATAACTTCTAATCGTGTTCTATCATTTCTTACATCACTTCCAGTCCAGTTTAAATTTAGCAAGTCACAATATCTCTTAATAACACTTGTCCCCTCTGGCTCACCGTAGTCACCCTGCAACTCACCAAATCTAATAAGAGAGGCTATGTGTGTGTGACAGGAATTAGATGGTATCATTCTTGGTGATTGATGGTGTAATCATTCAGCAGCTGACCTGGATGTTAGGACACACAAACACACACCCAGTGTCATGTTTCTCCCTCCCTCCGTCAGTCCGTCTGTCTGTTATACTTTGCGACATGAGACGCGGAATTGGCTGGTGGGGGTGGTGAAGGTGGGTTCAGGAGGAGGAGGAGGAAGGATAAATGCTGTGTTGTCATAGCAACAGTTCCTGAGGAGGAGGTGGAAAGAGCGAGTGCTGGTGGAGACACGGTCAACTCCTCTGCAGCGTTTCCATCACACATTTACATTTTCAGCGGAGTTGCTCTGATCCAGAGTAACGTCACTGTGAGTGAGTGGCGAACGGATCAGCAAACCAGGATATCAACAGATTCTGTTGAAGTCTGCAAGCCAGTGGAAAAAGAATAGATTCAAAAGTAGGATTTTTTTTTTCATCCACTTATCCAGAGTCTGGTCTTTGTAGCAGCAAGCTAAGTAGGGCATTCCAGACATTGCTCTTCCCAGCAATATTTTCCAGCTCCTTCTGGGGAATCCTAAGGCTTTCAAGGCCAGATAAAATATGTAATCCCCTCCAGCAAGTTCTGGGTCTACCATCCTGATCAGATGCTCAAACCACTTTAGCTGCCTCCTTTTGACATGTCTGAGTTCCTTACCTTGTCTCTAAAGCTGAGCCCAGTCATCCTACGGAAGAAACTCATTCGGCTGTTTGTATCCATCATCTCATTCTTTCAGTCACTATCAAGAGCCCGAGGCCAGAGGTAAAGGTTGGAACTGGTTACTGGTGAACAACATCCCAAGACGTGACATTCCATGTCCCTAGAACCAGTCTATGATGCCTGGAATCAGCATGCCTAGTGTGTTATTTAGCTGCTTTTTTGTGCATGTAAAAATTCTGCAAACTTCCAAAGTCAATGCCAAAGGGGGTTATTATTTCCCACAGAAAACACAGCTCATTACCTGCCTGAAAATGTTGTTTGAAGTCCAGGCTTTTCTTCCATTACTTATCTGTGTCACCATGTACCGCATTTGCGCAACTCCTGCCTTGCAGCTAGTTTGTCCCGGAAACGAAGAATGAGCAGCTTCCTCAAATTCCACCAATATTTCCCCTCTCGAGCTGCTTCTGCTAGAGCAGGGGTATTCAATTCAAATTCACTGAGGTCCAGTTATTAAAATTTCCTCCAAGTAAAAGGTCCGAACTGAAGTCCACTTGGTGTCTTATAGCCTTCTCCTATGGCCACATTTTCATGGGTTCAACAATACTTATTGTCAGTTTTCAGTGCTGGATATGTTTAACTGAGTGCACAGTTAGCTCTTTTACCATATATATAAGTAGTCCCAGGCAAAAAAAAAAAGAAAGCAAAAAAAAGCCTTTATTTCAGATTAGAGAAAACAAAACTTCAGAATAAAATACATTTTAAAACAAATCCAAACAGAGCCGAATAACCCTTTCATCTCTTAAATTAAAGAGGTCCCAGCCTAAAGAGCTGAAGGCCTCCACTTCAAGTAAAAAAGTGAACATTCTCAGAAAACAATAAATAAAAGATTTAGTTTGTACGTTCCTGGGCTGTAAATGTATGCGTGATGAGTCGGATAGATCTGTCATACAGGGCTTGCAGCTCGGTTATTTTGCGTGCCCTCAGCTCGGACTTCAGTGGATAACTTTGCTCAAAAGAGTTGTGCTTTGTTTCGTAGTGGCGCTTCACGTTGCTACTTTTAATTAATGCCACGTTTTCAGAGCATATGAGGCACACTGGTTGTGAACTGCCTGAGAGAAGAATTAACATACATTTCTCCGTCCACTCATCTACAAAGCAGCGCTCTCCTCATCAACCTTCCTTCTGCTGGAGCAAGCCATGCTGTCATCACTGTCTCTTCCTTTCTGCTCTGCTGTATAGGCAAGCGCAAAGTGGCAGCAGCAGCAAGCTGTGGCCATGCAGGGTAACCAAACGATTTGATTGGCTCGACTGAGTGGCGCTATTGCTGCATTAACTGGAGTAGCAGCACCCACTGTCTATAGCCGCGACTGTTGGAAAAAATGCTCCATGAAAATTTATTCTTGTGGATTTATCAGAGATTGGTCACAGGTCCAAACAGAACCATCACTCGGTCCGAATCCGGACCAAGGTCCGCCATTTGGTAATGCCTGTGCTAGAGCTACTTGTCCCTGCATATACTGAAAGATGTAGAGTTATGTTACATAACCAATATTACCCTCACTTTCACCAGGCCACCTGACCAATAAGAGCAGGCTTAGCTTTTCAGGAAAGAGGGGCCCTAAATAAACTAAAGCTAAAACGGAGCACTTCAGCACGGTATAAGAAAAATATTTAGTTTTAGAATAAGAAAGCATATCAGTAGAGTCTAGTAGACTCCATAGATGCAATTATAAACCAGTAAATATGCATAACACAAGGCCTTTAAAGGAAAATAATATGACAGGCTATCTGTCCACAGCAGTCTAATCAGCAAGTTTATAAAGTCCTTTTTTAATTTTGGATTGTTTCCCAAATCTGCCAAAAGAATCCACACAATGGATGAAAGGTTCAGATATCAGTCTGCAGGTATGAGTTTGTCATATGTTCCTTATTGTAAGCTTTTCAACAAAGATTTGTTTTCATTTTGCTAAGCTTGCTTAGGTTGTCAAACTTCTTAATTCATTGTCTGTCACTGAAGCACTTTTCTGTAATCGGTTGTTTTTTGTTGTAATTGTTGTTCTGTGGTGGATTTTGTTTACCTGCCCAAGCTCAACAGATGGGATTTAGCTGCTAGCTAACTTTGGTACAAATTCAAAAAAAAAAAAAAAAAAACACAAATCAATTAAAAAAAAAAAAAAAAAAACCAAAACAAGGCATGTAGTTTTGAAGCATGAAATATTTTTAGAATTCAGTATAAACTTTGAAAATTATAGGAAAATATGTTGGATTAACATTAACACTTTCTGGTCTCATCCAGCTCCATATATATTTACCTGAGTGTAAAATATTTCAATGCATGCTGCTTTGTAAATGTTTAGTTACATAAAAACACATTAATCAGCGTGTGAAGTCCTGTTGTAAAAGCTGATTTTTGGCAGCAGATCTCATAGGACACAGATGGCACTGATAATATTCTGGCAGCCAGCTGATGTAAAGATGTGAGTTTAATTTCACAGCGCGTCTGTCCAGCTCTATAATAAACAGCAGACTTAAAGGCAGTGATGCAGACATTGATGCTGAGCCAAATGCAAAGCAAATATTGGTAAAAAACTGGTGAATAAATACGATTCAAACAGGCATCTTTAATTCTTGGGTGTACAGTTTATAAGGCTCATTCAATGGACATTTTAATTTTGACTAGCTTAATTCAATTTTCAGGAAATTGAAAATTTCTTAACTGAGAGTGATAATAATCAATAGTTGATTGATTGATTGATTGATTGATTGAATCAATTGATTATAGGAACTTTGTCTAAATAGACTTTGTCTCCTCTTTTTTCTCCGAGCTCTGATCAGAAGCTGTGACCACCACAGAGTCTTTGTCATGGTGCCCCCTTGCTTGCTAAGTCACTGCAATGCTCTCTGCTTTCCACAAAACACACACAATGAGCAACAGGCTTCTATTTCATAAGAAAGTAACGTATTTCTAATTGGTTAGGTTATTTACAGCAATTAATTGAATAACAGTTAATTGTTAACATCCCATTAGTCAGCGTCAATCATTGCTGAGAATTTATAATGAACAATTTTTGATAGCAATCGGCAGATAACAGATTTAATTTGAATTTAACCACTTTATCAAGGTAATAATTTTAATGCTAAAATATCAATTTGATGCTCACACACATAAATAAATTTACGCATTAAAAAAAAAGAATTCAGAAAAAATCGCACCTTCATGCACATTAAATAAAGAAAGCATATAAAACCAAACAAGGTTGCCCATAAAGTTGGAATAGAATTTTTTTTTTACCTCTTCTCTTTGAATGATTGTGACAATAGAATTTATTCTTGATAGATAAAGTGTATATCTTCTCAAAACTGTGATTTCACAATATACATACAATACGTATCACAGTAAAAATTAACTTCTGCAAACTGCGTATTCGGGCTTAAACTAATTTGGGGGTATTGAACGATAGGATTAAGGGTTTTGTTTAAATTTTTCAGCCTTGGTCCCTTTAACACATATTTGAGAGGATTTCATGCATAAGAATGTCCAATGTTATTCTTTCAAATGTAACTCAGTCACTAATGTTGAGTCTGGCTACCCCTGAGAAGAATCAATGCGTGACATACTGTCCAGAAGCTTGTTGATGGTGTCAGTGGGCAGGACGTCCCACTTTTCGGTCAGAATTAATTTCATCTAGGTAACTGGGACTCAATATGTAATAATTGCACCTGGTCAAAAGTGATTACCAATGTGTATAAACAGAAATTTCTAGAGGACTTCTTCAGTGAACACAGGTCATTTTAGGTTTTGTGACAGTGCCTGATGCTTTAAGCCTCAAATCAACAATAACATAACAAAACATGACAGTTATTACTGCTGTTTTTATCCCTTCTCTGGTCTGGATGCAACATCCAAGAGATCTTGGAGTAAAACAAATGAGGTACAGTATCTCCACCTGCTGGAAATGAGGCCACGCAGTGTGTAAGCATATTGAGGCCAGCAGTGCGGTATCTCCTGTGTCGTTGGTAGAAAATGTCTGCTGCTGCTGTGGTCTCGGTCTGATGACATCGGCGGTAATCCATCCACACTGCTGCAAAACCCGAGAGGACAGGCGCAGTGCATGCTGGGAAAGAAGCTGCCAGCGGTCTCGCACAGCGTGGAAGGAGAAAAATCTCTTAAGCTGTTCAATGTCATTGAGATTATACAAAACATTTCAGAAATGAGTGTGTTTTACAGAACTCGTCTTCCTTCAGCCTGACTCCTCTACCTCGTTTGCTTCTCAGTATGCTAGTCGAGAGTGGGCCCCAACTTGTTGCCTTCAGCTTTGTATGACATGTGCAGGGCGACAGACAGAGCAGGAGTGACGTGGGAGTGAGAATCACACCCCAACCTGTCCATCAATTGCAGTGCATTCTGTCTTCTGCTCTGCCTCCTCACCCATCAGTTTATAATTATTGAACATCAGTTTCCAGGAACAGACACCAGCACTAGATCGGTACTGCTGGTGTTTCAAATTTGATTTTCTATGATCAAAAATGGAAATATCAGAAAATACGTCAGTTTCTAATAGTCACAATTTTAATGTTCAAAGTTCTCCGTGTGATGTTTAGAAAACACTAATTATTAATGACATTAAGGGCATTAAGTAAACTTCAGTCAGCATCCTGTTATTCACAAGCTGCAAGCAGGTGGGAGCTTCCTTGGCATTGACCAAAACATGACCTGCATAAGACTGAATGTGATTGACTGGCATCGTGTTGATGGTTGCTGCATTGTTGCTTGTTCTGTTTGCATGTATGACCAATTTGATGATGCCAATCACAGAGTGGCCCCATCAAGCAGTTTTTGAGTCCTCCCATTAAAGAGGTTCTACAGGGCCTGGTCTTGCATTTGAAACACACCCAAGGGTTTGGTTGGTCTTGAAATGCCCCACAAGTTTTTGCAATGGAAGCTAATTATATGTTTCACTTCGTCAAGTTGTGTGCACAAGCTCTTTGTTGTCATGTGAGGAAAGAATTATGACAGGCTTGCCTCTTTGTCAACTTCCTTTATACACTACAGGCAATACAAGAATCAATTGTCAGTCCTGGCACCAAACGTTGTTGGTCTTATTGAGCAATGTGAACCTAGAATAACCTAGGCTGCACAGTGGGTCGGTCGTTAGCGCTGTCGCCTCACAGCCAGAAGATCCATGATTTGCTTCCTGGTTATCTTTCTGTGTGGAGTTTGCATGTTCTCCCTATGCAGTGTGGGTTCTCTCTGGGTTCTCCGGGTTCCTCCCACAGTCCAAAAACATACTGAGGTTAATTGGTGATTTTAAATTATCTGTGTGAATGTGAGTGTGCTTGTTTGTCTCTAAGTGTAGCCCTGCAATAGACTGGTGACCTGTCCAGGGTGTCCCATGCCGTCGCCCTGAGTCGGCAGGGATAGGCTCCAGCCCCTTCCGCAACCCTAGTCAGGATTAAGCGGTGTATAGATAATGGATGGATGGATATTCAACCACTAACAGTTGGTTTTAATGTAAAATGGGGTACCTGTGTACTTTGAAAAGGCTTACTGTCAAGGTACCCTACGAGGATCACTGATGGAGAACAGGTCCTGCAGCTGTTGCATCAAGCCATCTGCCAATCTGGACTGTGATGTTAACAGAGAGAATCTCAAGGTGCAGCTGGGCTAAGAAAGGTGTCCGATTTGGGAACCTCAAAAGTCAAGCCTCTGCTTATTGCAGATGATGTGGCTCTGTTGGCTTCATCAGATGTGACCTTCAGTATGCACTGGCGCATTTTGAGATCATACCTCCAAGTCTGAGGCCATGGTTCCTTGCTAGAATTGTCTGAGGTTGGGGTGTGCTGCTACCCCAGGCAAAGGACTTTTAATTATCTTGGGATACTGTTCATAGGTAATGATAAAGTGTGAAGTGAGACAGACAGACTGATTGGTGCAGAGTCAGCTGTAATGCAGGTGTTTTGATGTACCATCATGTTGAAAAGGGAGCTGAGCTGGAAGCCAAAACTCTCGATCTTCCAGACCATCTATGCTTCAACCCTCACCTATAGTCATGAGCTCTGGTTAGTGGCCTAAAGAATGAGATCACAGATACGAACAGCTAAAATGAGTTTTCTGCATAGGGTGGGGGTGATATGAACACCTGATTAGGATGCCTTCAGGACGCCTTCCTTTGGAGGTTTTCTGGTTGTGTCCAACTGTGAGGAAACTAGGGCTGGACCTGAATAGCCGAATAGCTGACTATTCATTTACTGTGCTAGAAGCGGGATATCAAACTTGATCTCCGAATACCCCCCGCCGCCGCGGAAACATGCCGTCACCGCTAACCTAAACACAGAAACTGGTCTTAGTAGCCAAATGTGGCCTGTGTGTCACGCCCAGTCCGGCCCATTGGAGCCTGAGTGCACTATGCGCACGGACACTTGGTTTCAAGACATTTAAACTTGGAAAATTTCAGTATTTTAACAATCTTTTGATCATCTGTGACGGACTCTCAGTGGCATGGTGTTTCCTACACCAATTAGCACTGAATGTGTCTTTATAATGACCCTGTGGGTCATCTATTGTCTTTTTTGTGTTTTGCTGCTTGCTTTCTCTCTTCAGTGTGTGGGTGTGCAGGTGTGGTTGATGAACGAATGGATTAGGAGCAGGTGGTGACTCTGGATTGGCTGTCTCGCCTGCTGCCTCGCCTGATTCCAGACACGCAATTGGTCAGAGAGCGGGCCCAGCTACTATTTGAACACCTCCAGCCTGGCCACCTCAGAGAAAGCCACTGTGCCATCGCGACTGTACTGCAGGAGGATGCAGCAGTAACTTGTTTGTAGTCGTGCTACAGGTTCTCTTTGTATCTATAATCTTTGTAAATATTGTAGATAGAGAGCAGAGTAGGAGGGAGAGGCCTTTTTCTTTTGAACCCTTTTCTCCTGTTTTTTTGTTATTAGGCAGGTAGGTAAGATTATTGTCTTTTATTTGCTTTTTCTTTTCCGATAGGGAAATCAGGGTTAATGTAGAGTATGTTTTGTTTGTTTTTTTGGCCTATGTTCCCCCTCTTTTTTGTAAAAATAAAAGAAACTGCTCATTTTGATACCTGGCTTGTCTGATTGCTGGCCTTCTCTGAAGTGGAAAGACTAGTGTGGAGCAAAATTCATGTTATGCCAAAGGTTCCCCTAGACCGAGGCATAACAGTCTTACACAAAGATTGTTTCCTGATTCAAAACCATTTCTTTGAGTTTCTTTTACTTCCTTGGGATTTACAAGAATTGTACACCAACAGCAAGGCACTGCAACTATGATGCTGAGAAACTGACCAACAAGTAAAACATTTGACCCATGTGAACAAACGTGGTGGGAATTCTGTGTGCTGCTGTAAAAGGGGAGAAAATCTCATGATTTCTGGACTCATTAATTATTGAATTAAGCCTGTAAGGTGTTTTAAAGATGATACATTTCCCTGACAAGATAAGAGTCAGGATGAATCAGTTTCATTTGTCAGGAACAGCAGGTACACACACCTGGTTAATTGGCACATTACATGACACTTAATTCTAAACTGACTGAGGACAGGAACCCAAGTACAGGTATGTGCTGCCTACAACAAAACACAGCTATTTCATTAGATTATTAAATGAAACACAACTCATGTCTGCAGGAAAAATGCCACTAATTACTAAGCTACTACAACTTAAATTCAGCTTTAAATCAACTAAAAAATTAAGTTGAAATTGCACACAATATTAAGTTGAGACAATTACTAATGTCATGTCAACCGGCCCATTAAATAATGTTGGCAACCTAAAACGTTTTCCTTATTCAGTAAAGTGGAAGCTTTATCTTGCAATTATGCATTTAATTAGGTAGTTGGAATAGGTCCCCTGAATTATTTTTTGGTGTATACTGCAAACATATATTGACTCTTGGCCTACTCGATCACTTATCATCAGTATCGGTATTGGGCGTGAAAAAAACAACATATTGGTCCAACCCCAGTGCTTTATGAGGTTGATATTTACATTTGATTGCTGTTTGCCACAAGGGGCAACCAAGGCTGTTTCATATAATTTGGGTGAAATGACCCTTTAATGCACAATAGGAACCCTGGGGAAGGGCAGAGTTGGCAGGACTTGGTGGTGAATGTGTGCTACGGTATCTGCTATCTGTTCAGAGTATAACAGCAGCAGTTGTGTGTGCGATGTTCTGTGTGTGTGTGTGTGTGTGTGGGTGTGTGTGTGTGTGTGTGTGTGCACGCACATGTGCATGCGTGTGTGTGCGCGTGACTGCAGCAGCACTGAGTGCCGCAGGCTTGTTGAATGAAGCTGCACTCTACTTAAATATCAACTGCCTGCCCTGCACCTGTCTCTGTGTGTGTTTGTTAGCATTCGGTCATCTGTTAGCCGTCATGTCTCTGTGTGTACATGCACTCGCTGCAGTATGTGTGTGTGGGTCTGCGTGTGTGTGTGTGTCTGCGTGTGTCAGGGGAAACTAGGCTAGCTGATATGAATAGAGAGGTGATGAATTACCTCTCAGAGCCGAGCCGCAGGACAACACCCTGGGGTGCGACTGTGTGTTTGTATGCAGAGCCAGCTGCCAGCACAGGCAGTGTAGACAAAAGTTAGGAGGTGAGGTTACTGTAGAGGTGCACAACAACACAGACAGAGGCAGAGAGGAAGAACAATTTGTGGAGACTTGTTATTTTTATTGTAGGACACAAAGGCCTACAATAAAACGGCCATTTGACACTAGATATTTGCTGTTGGGGGTGTCTCGTGTGCAATAAATTGCAGAAAGTTGTCTGTGAAGTTTTCTACAGTTTAGGTAGCTCACTGGGGTGTTAAAAGATGAAGCTGCTGTGCTTATTTTAGTTAGTCGTCTAAACTCCATAACCTGCCAGCCCGGCTTGAAGGCATGCTGTTTAAAAATTGCAATATTTATCAAAACCATAAACAGTGTCAGAGCAGAATCACCAGATATTTATCTATGAGCTGCTGTTTCATCTGGTTTTAGTTTAGTGTGACATCATGATGTGCAATTTTATGTTTCTCCCTGTGTGCTTGCTTAAAGCCTCACAGTGGTAATAATAACATGTTTTATGTGTACGATGGAGGAACATACGCTGAAAGAGCCGCTATGGATGTCAATATATATGTCAATATATATACACGGCTACAGAAGCAAGCCGTTAGCTTTAGTTTAATGCTAGCTGAAATATATATATTTTAAACTAAACAAGCACTAATTTGTTGGTGCAACTGGACGTATGTTTAGTAGTACACGGTTTATATGATTTTCAAACCTGTTTCATTTTGTGGTAGAGCTTGGGGTGTCTGTCCTCCAGATGTCCTGTTACTTGGCTTGGTGGCTGTCGCCTTGAAGCTCAGCTTGATACAGGCTGGTCAAAGTGTGTCTCCTCCCTGACTCATTGGTCATGGACTCAGAGTATTTCCAGACTGCACTTTTGCCTTTTTTTTATTTTCATCTAAAACAGGCAGTGAAGTCACTGTTGCCATTTTTGTTCACAAAGCTTTTCTGGTCTGGTCGGTAGGACTGGACCCTAATATTTGGTCGTTGTTGTGGTATCCAGATAGTAATTTTGATATCTGAATATTTGCTGCCGCCGACGGTAGAAACAGAACCATGACCGCTATCATAAACTGGCGTTCGCAGCCAAGTACTGCCTGTGCGTCCCGCCCACTTCCACCCCCGTTGGCCAGTCGAAGTGCTATGGCCCAGCCCTCACTGGTCTGACGGTGCTGTTTCCCTCCATGCTGCGGCTTCTTCTTCTACTGATTCCCGTCAGGCTGGGGTACACAGCACCACCCTGGGCTCTGGAGGGAACATGCATGTTGGCGTCAACTGAAGGAGGCCGCAAGAGACAGAAAAGTATTGATACCACGGGAACTGAATATCGCTGTTTGATATCAGCTTTAGTATCGATTTAGTATCAAGGTATGGATGTTTTTGACAACCCTAGTATCCACTATACAGTGAGTAGTGAATGAGTGAAGAAGCCGCCGCCACAGTATACATGCTTCCACTTTACACCATATATGCAGCAGATAGATACACTGTGTGTGTATTTATATTACTCGTGTTCCACAATGTGTTTACATAGTCACATTTAGGAACGAGTGAGTTCCTATAGCAATAAATGTTAGGAAGAACTTGACTTAAAGTTAGGTTTAGGTTAGCTTTATGTTAAGGTTAGGAAAGCTGTGGTCATGGTTATGGTTAGTGTAATAATAGTAAGTCGATACAGTGTCTGATGTGTGTGTGTGTGTATATGTGTGGAAACTTTCCAGATGTAGCCTATTGGAAACAGTAAATCGACTGTGAGCAGCAGCAGCAGAGAATCTATTTAAAACCCACATACACACTAACACGCGTGCAGTCCTTGTAACCGTGACAACATGTTTCTTCATTTGCAACGGTTGCCCTTAACAACACTGTTGGCATGGCCTCCTTTCTGAAGCTGCTGAGTCTGAAATGCAGCATCTCTCACTCTTCGCCTCTTTGTACTGATCTTTTTTATTCTGTCTGTATCTGTATCTGATCCTGTTTGTGCAGATCGAGGATTAAAGTTCAGGATATATGGAGGGTCACTTCTGAGGCAGTGCTGCAACCTGCACAGACTCACTAAATTAGCAGTCACCAAAGTGTCTTTTTAAACCTTGACATACAGCGAGAAACTATGGAATGCCAGGAGAAAGAAAGACGTAGAACCATAAAGAATCTTTCAACGTCTCCCACAGGCTGCAGAGCTCATTTCATCCTCAGTAGTGGTCCGACTCAACTGACAGTTCAGTTATTTTGAGGCCACGCTTCCACGGATCAATCAAGTGTCCCATACCAGATAAATCCAGATGAGATTTAAGACATCTCCATTTACAGTGTGTCTCTTCTTGCCTGATCACAGCTTCAACAATTCATTATTGTCAACTGTTAACTTGATCAACCATTGTTTTGAAACTGTTAGAGCAAAGAGAGTTGTCAGATTTTCACATTTCCGTCAGTCCTTGACGTAATCATGTGTGACTTTTAGTTTTGTCAAGAAACTTATCCAAATCTAAGCTTAAAAATCTCATGATATTTAATCAAAAGCACTTTATTTTACATCTCATTTAAAAATGTGCCAAAAATAAGCCAGTTTTACTAACTACATTCTGTAAAAAAATATATATACATATCAGCACAACTGTGAAACAGCCACATGTCAAACATTCGGCGACTTTTCTGCTTAGCCGTAGACTGTGTCTAAACAGAGCAGATAGGAGGCAAGTATGAAAGCACATTAAAAATGTAAGTGGTAAAATATCTATAGTATGTAGAATCACCATTTATTTACCAGTATTGTTAACGACTGTGGACAGAAAAATATTATATGTTGATTCCAGGTATTTTCAATTTTTGTGAAATAAATAATTACACAGACAGATGTTTGTTGATTGTTTTTTATGCCATTGTAACTTTGTTATACAGCACAGAGGAGCTCTCTCTACTTCTAGCCATTGTTTCCATGCAAGACTTCATATTGCAGTGAAAAATGAGCCTACAGTGACAAGAGCAAAACAGCCAGAAATTGCTTTGAGTTCAGAGTATAAAATGTGAACATTTCTGTCTTTCCTCCTCTATGACAGTTGTTGGGCGGTGGACATATCAAGATATTTGTCTTGGAAGGGAAACACTGATTGGATTTTTTATTTTTTATTTTTTTTAACAAATTTGTGATGATTTACAGACAACTAATCATTCAAATAACTGAGAGATTACTCAGCACTGTATCTGTTCTATATAAACACAGCCTGCAGTTCAGCCAAGAAGTCCCTGAATTTTTCTCACGTCTGTTCATTGTAGCTGAGTCACCAGTGGCTTCTTGGTTGTGATGAAGATAGCAATTTTCTTTTGTTTTTTTACAGAATGTGATTACAGCCAATGATTTATATTCAGCTTTTTGTTTTTATTGTTTTTTATGCGACATATAGAATAAAGTGATTTTAATGAAATATCTTGATTTCAAGCATTGATTTGGTTGTTTTCCCGATAAAACTGGAAGTCATGAGTGAGTAGTTCAAGGACCTTTGATGTTTTTACATTCTGAGGATTGTTTTAGTTTTTACAGTTTTCTTCTTTTTCTTCTACTAAATGGCGTAACTTTCAAAGGACATACAAAGGTGTTCACATGTATCCAGAAGAAACTTAAATCTGAAATCTGCCATCAGTCCAACTCTGCTGCTTCCTGCTCATCTGTCTGTTTCATACATCACCTTCCGACAGAGTTGACAAGTAACCGCTTCTGATTAGACCATTACCTGATTAATTGATTTCACTTAATGTCACTTATCTGTTTCCTCCTCCTTCCGGTGAGCTTGTCAGGACATCTTTCACACCTCTCACAGGCTGTTAAATTGCCACACATATAGACACACTGCGTGTTGCATTAAATGTACAGAGAGAATACTTTGCATAATTGGGTGATATGTTGTTTGTCAGGATATATATTGGATATTTAATTTTTTTATTGTTTTAGTTTGCAACCTCTATTTAAATAGACACCTGATCAGGATGGCAGCATTACAAGTTTTAGACAGTCTAATACTATTGTGAAGTTTTTTGTGTAAATCTGTAATTCATCTGCAGATGTCTTCATTGTGAATATTTGCAACTGAATTCTCACCAGTTGTGGTTCCAGTTTCAGATATGTACAGTTAAATTCTGACTAGTTACAATTCTAGCTCAAGCTATCTTAAATTTTACTCAATTCACCATTTCTACATATCAGTGACCACATTGGTAACGGCCGATATTAGTGTTTTTTCCGATATATCTGTATCGGTCCAGTGGACAAGTTTAGCCGATGTGAAAATCCGATGATTGTCTAACATTGGTGCCTTCGTCTCTACATTTGATATTGCTGCTATTCCACAGATGTTTTTACTTAAATGGTCCTGGACTTGAACGTTAAATATGTTAAAATATGTTTAAATACGTTTTACTTTTGTTATGTAATAAAGAAGACTATGTGGTCAAATTTGGTATAGGCTTCTTTTGAATAGTTTTTATGTTCTCACAGTGTTTACTTGTACTCCTTTTCTGGTGTGAGCATAAACTGAATATTGGTTATCGGCGATATCAGAAATCTTAATATCGGATATCGGTATCGGCCAGAAATTTTAATATCCTGCATCGCTATTAAATACCTGGAACTGAATGACATTGTAGATATTTTGAACTGGAATTCTGATTCATTAATATATAATTACAGGTATCTTGAAGTTGAGTTTTGAGTCAGTTAAATAATATCTGTAGCTACATCAGAAGTTACAACAAATGGGAGGCACTGCAACAGTAAGTGCATATGACAGCCGTTTTAGTTCTAGTAAATTTCGTCCAAAAGTCTGTTTGAAAAAAGCTCTGGTTCTCCACAAATGCCTCGCTGATGAGCTTGAAAAAAGTTTGTTGCCGGCAAAAGTATAGTATGCGGGAGTTCTTCCTTCTCTCACCTGTGGCTATTTTCTCCTACACACCTATCTGCAAGTAAGCGTAGGTGAGGCTCTACAGTGAAGACCATAGAGATTTGAAATGAACATACACATGCAGTGACCGTGCTGTTTGTGTGTATTATCCAGTGTGTGTGATGTGTTTTGACAGGCTGTTTGAGACGTGGCAATGACTCAGCGACAGGCCGCCGTTAGATGAACTAATGGGATTGAAATGAGATTGTAATCAGATTAGAGCGGACTGTAATCTGACAGAGCCGAGCTGGCAGGGCTGAACTGAGGACAGGCCGGAGGCATGATGGGTAAAGAAGGGACGGGTCGTCTCTGTCTTTCTGCGTCTGCATTTTCATCCAGTTTTGTTAAACTGCATCCCATCTATATACAGATAACTAAATATATAATTTATTGTTGTACATGTGAATGTGAACATACTGTAAGTTAAAGTGTCTGTTGTGTCTCTGTGGGTCTTTGCATTGTAAAAATTCTAGGAATTGAGGCGTTGCACTGCATGGAATGCAGTTGAAATTTGATTAACAAATTGTCATCAATTTACTACCGGCATTTTTAATTAGTTTTCATTGTCTTAACTGCTTTATGTAAAGACAGCCTCCAGTTTAGGCCACTTGTTGGTCACAGCGGAGCCCGTAACGGTTTTACAATTGCCCCGAGGAGCACAGAGTCTTTTGGTTTTTTACAGAATCTGGTTAGTGCAAATGGTCTTTTCTTGGTTAAATATTGATAAAATATCACATTTTAATGATTAAATTTGGCTGCTTAAAATCTTTCCGTTTTTACAGGTTATGGCTGATAAATGGTGTCATTTTGGTGATTTCTTTAATGATAATGATGATAACAAATTGTGTAAATAAGCCCCAAAATGACTGAATCATTGTCAACACTGGTCTTGCAAGATTCTGGATGATTTTAAACAGTAGCTGGCATGTTGAGACATTTTCAACCCATGAAATTTCACAATGATGTGTTTCATCGCTGTACAGTCATAACATTCGATCAACGGCTCAAAAACATGTTTAAGTGTGCAGTTCCTCTTTAAGTTACACATCTCACCCTTAAAAGTGTCTGAGACAGATATAAAAAAAATAAAAAATCTTTTCTAAATGCTAGTTTTGCTCCAAATACACATTTAGTGCAAAAATAGTCACAAATAAATGTGACTCATTGGAGGTCAGGCCAGGTTACTGACTGAGCCACAGGGACGCATTAAGAAAATTACAGTTTTAAAATGCCACTCAGATGTGACGTCAGATGTTACTGTTCGGAGAAAGAATGAAAGAAAAGGGAGGCGAGAGGAAAGGGGGAGTGCGAGTGACCGATGACGACAAGACGACGGAAAGGCAGCGTGAGTACTGAGAAGGTCAAGGACAGAAGGACAGCGTGTGTGTGTAGGTATTATTACCGCAGCGAAGGCAAATAAACGTAAATTATTTTAGTGTGAAGACTTGTTTTAAGGTTGTTTCCATGTAAGGAATGCAAGTCAGTGTGAAGTGATAGAAATGTTTGTGTGTGTGTGTGTGTGTGTGTGCGTGCGTGCGTGCGTGCGTGCGTGCGTGCGTGCGTGCGTGCGTGCGTGCGTGTGTGTGTGACATGCGTCTTCCAGATGTCACACTGATACCGGAGGTAGAGCGAGGTGCGTCCACTGTGTAACCCTCCCTCTCTGACTTTCTCTTTTGACCTTGTCATTACATCCTTTTCTAAAGTGTAGTTGATTTTTTATTTTCTATTTTTTTTACACCTAATTTCACAAACCACTATTTTATACCTCATAGCTTTTCATGTAAACATTACAGAGCTATGGTGAGTGATTTACATTGAAGAATGTCTAGGCATACATTACTGAACAAATTTACCTGCATGAAATTAGTGGATTGGATTAATGCTGAAAAAAACAAACTCATTAAATCTATTGTTTCTTGGTGATTTTAAAAAAAAATGTTCAGACAATTTTAAATGCCTTTAAATGGCCTTTGAAGTCCACATGATGCACTCAGCGGTAACAAAAACAGAAGGAGGGTTGGAGGATACTTCCATTAATTGCAAAGCAACAATATCACTTATAAATGTTGAATGTCATGTGTTTATTGCTTCTAAGTTGGTCATAATTCTGAGAGCTGTGTTTGTATGACGTATACTTTAGTTGTGGTTATTGAGCAACTTGTTTCACATGACAAGAAAGTGTGGCAGCTGGACACCAGGGAGCCAGTCCTGATCCAGGGATATTTTAAAACTGTAGATCAGAAGTAGCTAAATTGTGGCTGATCAAATCTGATCTTTTCTTTACTGAGCGCAGTCTAGTCTGACCTTTTTGCTCTAAAGACAAGCAAAAGTCAGAGTGCGGGAATGGAAAAAATGATTTGTTAAAATGACCAATCCTGCCGGCGGTACTTTCTTTACTTCATAGTATTGTATTAATACGCAACACCTTCACATTCTCAGATATGAAAACATGCAATTTTTAAAAAGCTGCCTTGTCAGAGCTACGTGTCCTCTGGTGTTGGTTCACCTTTGTCAGTATTCATTCTGTCTTGTTGTTGCTTGTTACTTTGTTAAGTTTAGCCATCAAACTATTTTAAGTTTAGACTCTTAAACTACTTGGTTAGTTTTGTGTTATCATACACCCTTTAACAACATTAACCGCGTATTAAACCGTGAACTTGGAAGCAACAGTGACGACCTGAGTAGAGAGTACTTGATTACCAACTCATGGTGTCTATTTCTGACTTTCACAAGCTTTTCTGTCAGAATACGCTTAAAAAAAAAAAGACACCATGAGATGCTCAGTGTGTTCATAAGTGACACCAGTTTTGTTAGTTTAGTTTTGTTGGATTTGTGTACATTCAATTTAACTGTTGAAGAAGTTTGGATGTATAAAAGTGAAGCCTTTAGTCTGGTTGAGAGTCCCAGTGTGAGTTGTGTAAACCAAACGGGCAGTCATAGTGTCCAGTGTCCATACTGGGTTTTTGGTTCATTGGTCATCTTATGTGTCTTGGTTTAACACGCACACACACAGACAGACACACACAGACACACACACACACACACACACATATACATACATTGTGAGGGTCCTTACATAAGCCCTTTGACATTTTGAAATCACACCCTCTGAACATAATTAGTCAGATTTGGTAGCTTACATAAGAGCTGTTAAAGCAGCACATTGCCTCTGCCTTCTATCTATCTAGGCTTTGTTTCTTGTTATTGGTTTTATCTTCGTATGAAAAATGAAGTTGAGTGTGCTCAATAACTGGATAGCTGATGTATCAAAGATTAGCATATCATCACACTATATGTATTGTCTGTGTATTTTGTTACATATATTGTGCTGATATCCAACCACTGTGAGTAGATAATATCATTACAGTTTATTTACTGTTGAGACTGCAGCTTGTTTGCTGTGTAACCTGGCATTTACTTTATTTGTTCTTCAGATCTTCAATCTTCAAGTTCTTCAGTTTTGTAGCCAACATTTGATGTCAGTGGTTAAAGATATTTTATCAGCAAATGGAGAAAAAAAAAGTCCACTATTAAGAATTGTTAAGGAAGTTGTTTAAAGTATGGATCCCTATATGGTGAAAGTTAGTTTGTATTTGTGGCACAAAGTCAAGCATTTTTCCATTAGGTGTTGAATTCCATCAAGGTTGATGGACAGGATTTCAAGGCAATGCTGGAGTGAGGACAATGTCCGGTTTGGGAGCCTTGGAGTTGACGTGGTTCTGTTGGCTTTATCAGACCGTGACCTTCAGCGTACACTGGTACCGAGGACATGGTTCTCTGCCGAAAAATGTTGGATTGCTTTCTGCGGGTTGGACGGGAGTTGCTGCCTCAAGCAAATGAGTTGAAGTATCTCAGGATCTTGTACACAAGTGATGTTACAGATGGACTGGTGCGGCAATAGCAGTAATGTGGGCATTGTACCGGACAGCCATGATGAAGGAGAACTTGAGCCAAAAGACAGAACTCTCGATTTAGCAGTCAATCTATGTTCCAACCCTCATATGGTCATGAGCTCTGGGTAGTGGAAGAAAAAATTAGACACAAATGGCTGAAATTAGTTTAGTTCACCCTACAGGGTGGCTGGATGAAGCCTTAGCGAGGAGCTTGGACATCCAGAGTGTCGCTGCTCCTTTGTGTCAAAGGAGCTAGCTATGGTGTTAGGACCTTGCTGGGGGGTTATACTGTATATCTGAACTCGGAGCACCTTTCTAAACCCCAGGAGTAACTGGAAAACATTGCTGGGGAGAGGAAAGTCCTGCTTTACCTGCTGCAGCCAAGACCCAACTTTGAAAACGGGATAGATCCTTATACCTTTTTTTGTGCTGATATAAACAACAACAGCTCCAGGATGTGTTTGGCCTAGCTTAACGCAAAGACTCAAAGTAGACATGAACCGCTAGCATAGCTCCATCAAATGGAAAAAGTTGACAGTAACTTTAATGTTATTAATTCACATAATAATATTGCTCGTCTGTTACAACATCTCAAATGGTATCAGTTTTTAATTTACTTACTGTACTGTACTGCAGCGCCATCTGCTGGCAAACATAAAGTCCTCTTTTCTAGAGTATCACCAAGATCGGGCAGAATGAATAATAATTTCAAGAAACATGAGCAGTATTAATGAGATGACCAGTTACCTCCAGCATGATGTCATTAGTTTGGACAAATTAGACCAAGGTAGTGCTTAGCCTGACAGTAATGTATGGATTATTGATCATACAATAAGTGATGATAGCAGGCTGACCTCTGTCCCATTCTGCAGCGCTCGTCTCTCTCTCTGTAGGTATCTATGTCTCTTGCCCTCTGCAGTGTGGTAGCAGGATGGTAATGAATGGCTCCAGCCAGTTCTGCAGTGGCAGCAGCTCACCCACTCCATACTAATAGCACTGCTGCCTGGATAGAGGGAGAGCGAGGAGGAGGAGAAGGAAAAGGGGGACGGAGCGGGATGAGGAAAAGTCTTAGAAAGCACAGAATTCAGTTCTCTGTTAAAATTATTATTTTTTTTTTAAATCTTAAGTTAATTTATTAAAATGTTCACTGTGATTATAGCCTACCTACAAGTGAGATCGCTGCTACAGTGGATTGTTCTGGAAGTGTTTTTGTTGAGTTGTGTGTTTGCATTAATGCCAACAGCATTAGCAGTCTCAATTTTGGCAAAAAATACAACATTATTTTTCAATTGTCTGTCATTTGTTTGCATCCACGTCACATTAGCTGACTAATTGTATAACTAGGAATTACTTATATATATACAACCAGTAACTATGAACAAAAATGGATTATAAATGTCTCTAAATTAAGGTACTTAATAGAATACTGATAAAGCTGAACTTTTTTTTTTACAGTAAAATATTTAATTTCCATCAGTCTATAAATATTTATTTTTAATTACCTATTTTTTTAATAAAGGCCACAGCAAAAATAAACTGCTTCATTGAATGTAGCCACTTAGGCCTATTTATAAAGATACACAGATAATTTTAACATTAGCACAACAATGAGAAGCCTACAGATTAATACATCCACCCCCATAAACACAAATGAAAAAGGATACAGTAGTGGCCACACCTTTATTTACATTAAATAAAGGCAGCAATCAATAGTCAGTAGCATAACCAATTACAATTGATCAATCTTTCACACAAAGGAAGTACAATGGATAATTTCCCAAATGCTGATTGAACTAGTTAAGCTATGGACATGTGATATTTGTTGCAAAGGTAGCTTGTCTGTGTAAGACACTTCGTTATAGAGACACTATTCGAGTAGACTCCAGCTTGTCTACATTGCGTGACTGCTACTTGGAATCCATTAAGTGCCACAGACGTGTCTGTCATGGTTCCCCGTCGCGAACTAGTCCAAACAATGCTCTCTGCTTCCCAACATGGAACTGCCAGTAGTTCAAAAGACTGCCAATGTGGGTCATTAAGTTAAACACAAATGAACTGCTGTTTTCCACCTTAATAACCAGTGAGATGCTCCCCCTACTGGCCCAACCAGATACTACAGCTAATGTATGATACATTTTTTTAGACATGCATGTTTTTCATACATACAACATACAACATATTTCGTAAAATGGTTGTGAAATTGCCCACATTTTGTGGGGGCTATTCTGGAGGTCGGACCCATTACCCTAACAATATAGAGAGCTTTGTGGTAGAATTAGCTTGGGTGTATTTTAACCCAAACCATGATCTTGTCTTATCCTAAGTACTCTTTTACGGAAGCCGAGAGCGGTCATGGCCGCACATTTTTTTAAACGGCATTTTCACGAGATAACGACATAATTACCTCGTTATCTCGAGAAAAAGATGTTCGTTTTCCCGAGATAACGAGATAATTATCCCGTTGACAGTTTCGGCTGTCACTTCAGCCTTCATCAGAATCCCAGGTGTGTGGGAGGTCCCACACACCTGGGATTCCATCCTGGAGCGGGCAAACACAAACACCAATTATCTCGTTTTCACGAGAAAACGACTCTTGTTATCCCGAGATAACGAGAAAATTAACTCGTTATCTCGAGAAAACGGCGAAGAAAGAACAATAGCAGAAAACGACCGCTCTCGGCTTCCGTACTCTTTGCTATTAGCATTGTTATTTAATTTCAGGTGTAAAGTCTCCTTCATTTTCCTGTTTCGCTTTCCAGGATCAGGGATGTTCCACCTTTTGTGACCCAGAATTAATGCGAGCATCCAAAAAAAAAACATGTAAATACAACCTGTGCATAAGACTGACATCACAATAATTTTATCCACCGTGTAGATTAAATTTTAAAGCCTTTTGTGCAGAGACACGCTGACATCTCACAGGGTCAACAGGACATTACATTCAGCAGAGTGTGTATATCAGCCTGGATTTACACTGTACGCGCAGCACTGTGTCACAGCGTACATCATGCCTGCAGCCATACAGAGTGACAGTCAGTGTGCAGCAGACCAGCAAACTGTCACATCATGAGTGGGATGAAATGTGAGGAATAAAGGTCTCGGCTTGGTGACGTGTGCACACAGCAGCAGCTGAGGCTGATCTACAGTGTGCTGTACTAGGCTTTTTGTGTGAATGTTACAGGTGCCAGTGTAATTTCTAACAAGGGGAGGGACAACTGCTGAGTTTTACTTGAATTTTTCCCAACCTTGAATGTTTGTTGGGGTGATGACACTTGATTGCGGAAAGGTTAGTAATGAGTTAAGCTGTGTTTGAATTGTTCAGTTACTCACTATATAATGTTTGCTGCACACAAGACTCACTATGGGAGGAGGGCAGACACCTGTCAATAAATTTGTGATGCTACTCGGATGAAATGAAAATGAAATGAATGAAATGAAAAATACTTTATTTATCTCAGACGGGAAATTCAATATTGTAAAAAGCTCACTTTTTTTTATTTTTTTTTAAATCAATATAACATATATATACAACAATAATAATCAGTCAGTCAGTCAGTCTTGTTCTTCAAGGTGATGGCTGTTGGCAGGAATGAATTTCTGTATCTCTCCGTTCTACAGCGAAGCTGACGCAGCCTCCCACTGAACACACTCTGTTGATTATTCACTGTGTTGTGGAGAGGGTGGGAAGAATCCTCCATCATCTTCATCATCTAGGATGTAACGCTGCTACATAAATATGCAGCATGTACTCGTGATTTAGCTCAGGTGATATGTGTCAAATGTGAGGTGATACGCCCACTTTTATTAAGCTATCACAAAAACGACTCAAAGTTTTAACGTCATCCATTGAAGCAAGGCTCACCGGTTTGCTCTGGTTTTAACAAAGACCCCAACCATGGTTGACTTAGCGCATAAAGAGGCATCAGTAGAGCAGCGACCTGCTCCATGTGCTGCAGTGCAATGTGTAGGAGATTAAATATTTGTTACGTTTCTGTTTTTGAGTCATACACTCAAAGAAATATGTGTATTAACAGCTGTATGACTGTTGGTATTTTTGTTTTTTAAACATTTTTGAATTGCACTATTATCAATTGATGTAATTGTTGTCATGTCTTGGTTCATGTTTATAGTGAAATGAGAGAATGTAATATATTACAACTTATAGATAAAATCTCCTTTTTATTTTAGTTATGTGTTTTTACAGAAATCAGAAAGATATGTCACAGTAGATCACTGTAGGTGCATTATTAGCCTGGGGAACATTTCATTATTTTATTGCTGTAGATGTAATACTGAAGAAAAAAAAAAGTTTTTTTGTTTTGTTTTATGCACTAGATGAACCATAAATTGAAAGAAAGTCTGGCTGATGAGTTTTTTTGCTTTTTTTAATTATAGGTATGTCACAGTAATGAGCTGCTGGTACATTAGCTGTTGTACAGAGTGTAGTTTGAAATTTAAGTAAAACCTGACAGCCTTTACAGTCCAACAGGGCTTTTTTGATTGTGAAGGTATGATAGTAAGAAAGCAGACTTGATATAGCACATAGTGTACTTTTCTTTTTTCATAGTATAAAAAATGTCCTCCACATCTCTTTAACCACTGGCACTTCACTTCTCATAGTATCACACAGTAGAAATGCACTTCAGCACCACATCACAAGCTTCTCTCACAGCAGCAAGGTCCATCAAGGGGACACATGAATGCCACGTCTGACTCCACTCCCAGCACCTCTGTGATGGATTCAGTAATTTGACGGCAGAGTTCAGCGAACGGTTAAGAGCGTCCATCCTGTAGCTGCAAGGTCGACAGTAACTGTGTCTTTGTACCACTGTGAAAACAAACTCATCTAGCACCTCAAAGGTTATCATTTATTTATATTTTGATGTCTTCTCAGGATTGAGGTGACCAGCGCTTTTAGTATCGGAACATGTGTGTGTGACATAAGTGAAATCAAAAAGACCTTTGCAAAGAAGTCTAAGAAAGCTGCTCTGTTAAATATGGACAACAGTTTCTGATGTGGTCAAGAAGAATTCCAGGTTACACCTGTCAGAATATTCAGTATGAGCTACTGAGAAAGGAGTTTTGTGTTCACTGCCATGCCATAAAAAAAGCTGTCACTCTTGTTCTTCTCTTTGAGAGAGATGCTGGACAGATTCTGTGTTTCCCCCTATTCCAATAGATTCCGATTTACCAGTGACCAATCAAAGGTCATGATGGCAAATTTTACACAACACCAGCCACTAAACCTTTTCTGGGTGAGATCACCAGTAAAATACTTCAACCACAAGCTCCATTTGGTGAACAGCAACATTGGTTAGCAAGCGGGAAACGTCATCTGACCCTCTGAAAATACAGTGAACTATCTTTATCTGTGCATCACCCTCCCTCTCCTGACTCACTGTACACTATACATGTACCGCTGTGATGCTAACTGCTAGCGCTAACGGCCGAGACTGATTGTGTGCTAACCATAAGCTGGTACATTGTGTCTTCTAACTGCTAAGCTAACACCTGTGATTGAATGTTAATGTTGTATGCTGGTAGTTAAGACTTTACACTAACTGCCGTATGCTGCTATTTATACAGTGTGCTATGGTAATGCTAACATTTTAAGATATAAGCTAAGACTGTTAGCTGTGTGCTAATGCTATGCTGCTGTTATTTATTGTGTGCTAAGCTAATGTTGATAGATTTAACCCTCTGAACCCCGAGAAATTTTTCAATGTTTTTTCACTTTGTCGCTTTTTTTTTGCTCACTGTGGGCTCATTTTTATTTGCAGTATAAAGTCTCTCACCTCTATGGAGGCAGCACAATCATGGCTAGAAGTAGAGAGTATGATGCCGAAAATCATACAAATAGGAAAAAAAGTTTAAATTATTCAACATGTCCAACGCTGACAAAATGGTGACTCTATATACTGTAGATATTTAACAACAAATTCTGCATCTTTCACACTGTACATCAGCTCTGGAAAGATATTTCACCATGCTGATTGTATCTTCCAACAGCTTGCTGACAACTGACTCTCTGTAGCTATACAGTTTTTGAGTTATTCATTAGGTTTTTTTCATTTTTTTACTTGTCATCTCCTCTTTGTGTGTTTAACCCTCCTATTACCTTCAATTTTACTGACATCTTTTATCCTTGTGTTCAATTTGACCCCAGCAGTTTAAACCTCCAAAAACAATACCATAATTAAATTGTTACCCAAGTTTATGTGTAAATAGCCCTTTATATAAAACTGAAAAAATTATGTCATTGACTTATTTAGAGATATTAAACATTGGATGGGGTCAAATTGACCCCAAACATAATAGGAGGATTAAACACAGTCAGCCGTTTAGCTAAAAAAAAAACTTTTTGTCACGGGACTACAAGGTGCTGCGAAGTTGGTGGCTTTGTGCAGAGGAGCTCAGATTTGTAGTTTTCTACGTTCCACAGCCGTTGAATTTGACAGCCTAACACAATTTTATGTTTAGATGGATTAACAACTAAAGGATCGTTGAAATCCGACCATACATTTGCTGTTTTTTTTTTTTTACAGTTTCTGGCTGATAAATTGTATAATTTAGGCGATTTTGCTGTCCTTTAACGATAACTCGTCTTTTAAACCTGCCGGTGGGTTTTGGGGTTCAGAGGGCTAAGTGTGCTTTTTGCTTCAATGCCACTAGCCGTAGTTGTTTGCTAGTGTGGCTATTAATACTGTGTGCTAAGCTGGTGCTTATAGTGTGATGTAATGCTAACTGTGCTAATGGTGTTTGTTTATGTGTGCCTGTCTGTTGTTGTTGTCGTTGTCATTGTTGTTGTTGTTGTTGTTGTTGTTGTTGTTGTCTACCTTTCTCTGTTTCTCTCTTGACTTTATTTTTCTCTCTTTTTTCTCCCTCTCCCCAACCTCTCTCTCTCTCTCTCTCACTCTCTCTCTCTCTCTCCTCTCTCTCGCTTTCTCTTTCTGTCAGGTCTTATTCCTCCTCCTCCACCTGTTCTACTACCACCACCTCTTGTCGTTCCTACAACAACCCTACTAGCATCACCACTCCTTCCTCCACCTCCTCCTCCTCCTCCTCTCTCTACTCCTCCAGCCTACCTCCTAACAGCCACGCCACCTACCATCAGTACTGCTGTCCCGCGCGCCTCCGCCTGCCCAAGCCTCCCTGCGCCCTGCCCCCCGCCAAGCACCACGAGCAGGCAAGGTAAGGGCCAGAGTCCCTCCCTTCCTCAACACCCAGCCTCACCCGCTCTCCCCCAACTCCGCCTCCACCCACCACACTGCCCCGATTAGCTTCCCCCAGACCACAAGGTGCATTTAGAGGGAATTTTACATCCGCCACGCTTAATTTCCAGTCTACATTTTAAAATTTTTATCAAGTTCCGCATACATCTTTCATCCAAGTCATACCATAGCAACAGATGCTAGTGAGTGTTTTCTTATTTGTAAAAATAAAATAACAATCAAACAAAGTTACCAATTATTTCCCAGTTAGTTCTACATTCTCTAATGTTCAAATTTTGTCATTCATTCATTCAATCATTTATTATACTGGAGATATACTTAGATATAGATGTCTCATTTACCAGTAAGTTATTATTTACCAAAAACATTAAAAACAAATGCATCAACCTAAACAAGAACATATGGAAGTAAAAAAAAATAAAAAATAAAAAAAACAGGAAATTCTGACCCAAACAGATAAAATGAGCTCTGGATTGTTCTGCACGTTATTCCAGGTTGCAGGTACACAGTGAGTAAAACTGGGTGGAGTCAAAACAGCTGATACCTGCAGTGTAAACCAATAAACCAAGGTCCTAATGTAAAGGGGAAAAAAACCAAAACACTAAACACTAAGGGCCTTTTAAGTAGATAAACCCCAGTGTCTATTGTACATTACAGAGAAAAGAGAACCTTTACATGCACTCACAGTGATGAGTATTGTTAATTAGCACCAGTATTGAATCCTAATGCGGAGTGATAAATAAACAAATACCAAAATATTTGTACTCTATGAGTCTGTGAATATTTGTGCGACTTATAGTAGAGATGACAGGATTGTCATAATCCATATTATATCTCTTATAAGAACTAATTTATGGATATTGAGCGCAATTTAGTGATTTACCAGCAGAGTGTATGTGCACTACAGTAATAAATTAAATCACCTGCATGTGCATGTGTGTTACCATAGTTAAAGAGATGTAAATAACATATACTGTATGTAAAAAGAGTGAACAGCACAGGTCCCAAGACCGAGCCTTGTGGAATGCCTTTAGCAATTTTCACAAAAAACATTTGAATAATTTAGCATTTTAGACAGCTACACACTGATGTCTGTCCACAAGGTAACTGAAACTGAAAGTGAAAGCATTTTCATCCAACCCAATACCGTTTAGCCTTTTTAAAGCAAAGCGTGGACAACTGTATCTAATAATAATATCACTAAAAAGAGCTGCATAATGTGTGTTGCTTTTCTCAGCTGTATGTAATTTCAGCCTTACATTTTTACAGCTTTGCGTGTTTGAAATGTTTGCTGTATCAGACAAATAATGTGACAATTGAGAGAATATGTGATTAATTAGGATAATGTTTCTGTCCAGCTCTGATTTTGCTCTCCACCACCTCCACTGTAATAAACTTAAAGCTATTTAGCTTCTAAATGATTCTTTGTGTTCTTCAGCCAGTCTCTTTTACTGAAAGTATTTTCTGTTTGCTGTTCGGCAGGTAGTGAACAGTGGCTTCTTTGAGCCTTTTCTCTTTTCTCCAAAAGTAATGCTTTCAAATGTCTTTTGTTCGAACAACAGCTCTGAACCAAAATATTTTTAGTTCACAGACACATATACGAAGGTGCATTGTTCTGATGGAAAAATAAAGAAGTATACGTGAAGCAGCTCCATCGGCTTTATTTAGGGGAGAAAAATATTATAGGGCATGCAAAGCTCACATATTTACTCACAATCATGTAAAAAATACTTTTTGGATTTGTTATATTTTGTTTTATGGTTGGGATGTCATTTATAGTTCCCCAATTCAACCTAATCAAAGTTTAACTTGTAAATCTTGGTATTTAACAAATTATATATTCAGAAATGGAAGAAATTTAAAATATTAAGCTTAAATTAAGCACAAAACTTCACTTTTGTTTCATCAGACCCAAGGTCCACTTACTTTGCTGTGTGATAAAGTTGAAAGCTCCAGATGAAGTGGAATAGCCAGAGTTGCAAATAAACTCCAAAATGTTCCTTCCTATTGTGGTAAAAGTTAGTCAAATTCGCTCTAAATGCATTTTACTGTCACTTCCAACCTCACACCGGCTCCCTTCCCCACCTCGCCTCCCCCCATAGTGCTATAATCACCTATAATAATTTGCAACACTCCCAACTCACACACAGCACTGACGGTTAAGCAGCCTCTCTGGCCCAGTCGCTCCGCCCCTCTCATCCGCCTCCTCTTCTTCTCTTTCTCCTCATCATCACCCCTCCACTCCACTCCTCCACATCTTGTTCTAAACAACCCATCTGGACCCCGGGCACCACAAGCAGGCCAGTTTAAGCGCTACCAGCACTACAGAAAAGGGATTTATATTTTAAAATTATATTTAACAATTTCTGTTTCAGTTTTAAGTCTGCTTTGTGTTTTTGCTGCAGGTTGTAATTGCTAATGGTATCATGACTCAAAAGAAGGAAAAAACATTCAATGTTGTGTACACAGAGAAACATATAAGAATCACAATAATAAATTAATAAAATGCAAGGCAAATTAAAATTCTAAATAAAGTACAAAATATAGTATGTATATATACATAAAATTCTATGGATGCTACAAAACACTTTTTTCTGCAGAAGCTGATTTTACATTCCACTATTTATTGAAAAATGTCCCATCCCAAAATTGACACATTGTAGCATTAAATGTATAAACATAGATCATTCATCTGCATGAAAATACAGAACTTTGAAAACACAATAAAAAATATATATATGTGTGTATATATATACACACACACACACACACATATATTTATATATATGCACACACACATACATATATATATATATATGAATCTAGTGATCCTATTATACATTTTATTGCTTACTATTCAGGGTTGAAACTGTTTAAATACCTTTAAATGGTCTGACTAGATTTTATTTTTTTATTGGCTCTCGAGATACTTAAATTACAGAACACCAGAAGCACATATAAGCATATAATTTGGTAATAAAAGTTGCTGATAATTCTGAAATCTGCATTCTCGTGAAACAGCCTTGAGTTTTTGTTAATTGGCAACTTGTTTTATGTGAAAACAAACTGGTGCTGGCATTCACACAGCAGGGTGCGCTGCAGGAAAATGTTTAGAGTGGTTTCACACAACATCAACATGTTTTGTAAAATGAAAGCTACTTTTTATATGTGTCAACAAATCCCATAAGCAGACTCAAATGAGCAATGAATGCAACTAACAAGTGTTTTGGCTGTTTAAAAGCCGGATATATCTAATTTCCCTGAGCCAGAGAGCTTTGTTGTTGTCCACAAACTATCCAAAATACACAAGGGGACACAGTGTTCCACTGGGAACACACACACTTTTGCAGTGTCTAAATTCATAAGCCTTGTCCTTTGATTGCTGCATTTGAAGAACAAATGCATCGTAGCCGTAGAATGTACAGCATACAACAGAAGTGAGTAGATCCCTGGGCAACATCTCCTAAATGTTAGATGATTCAAAATTGGATCACCTCTCAATAATTGCATTATTCCTAAATCGAACAGTAGAATATTTACGGTTATGAACTATCAAAAACAACTGACTGTTTTGAACATACAAGCAGAAACTAAATGCAACAAAAAGATAATACAGCTGTGACAACTGACACACAAGTTAGGAAGACCATAATGATGGAAACAAAAGTGAACAAAGCTGTGATCACTGACACACAAGTTAAAAAACTAACTGAAAAAAAGTGACTGGAGCTGTGGTTTCCAATTAGCCTAATTAGATAAACATGGTTATAAAATTACCGGTGAACACCAGAACAGTTTTGTTTTTGACCTATGGGCAGTGTCTGTCTGTGTGTGTATCATGGCTCCACAAAGAAAACAATTCCCAGAGGAATGAAAAAAAGTCTGATTGTAACTTCAAAAAGAAAGTGAGCAACTAAAAGTGATTTGAAACACAGATGCAGCAGTTAATTAAGAAAATTAAGAAGTATGGAGTGGTTGTCCAAAATGGCACAACAGACAGTTCATTACTTTCACAATCTAGCTCTGCAAAACAGATGGAAAAGTGTAAACTTGCTGGTGTTTGGTGTGAACCTGACCAGGCGACACCACAGTGAATACATAGTCCCAACAGTGAAGCACTGAAATGGAGTGATACAATGGGTCTCCATGAGTGCAAAATGTGTTACGGGAGATGACATTTGTAGATGGCACAATTAAGGCCTGCGGATTTACCAAAATGGGCTGCAAGGTGACGCAGTTGGTAGCACTGTTGCCTCGTAGCAAGAAGGTTGCCGGTTCACGTCCCGGTGGGGGCACCGGAATCTTTCTGCGTGGAGTTTGCATGTTCTCCCCATGCAGCGTGGGTTCTCTCCGGGTTCTCCGGCTTCCTCCCACACAGTCCAAAAACATATTGAGATTAATTGGTGATTCTAAATTGTCCGTAGGTGTGAATGTGAGTGTGCTTGGTTGTCTGTCTCTAAGTGTAGCCCTGCGATAGACTGGCGACCTGTCCAGGGTGTCCCCTGCCTTCGCCCTAAGTCGGCTGGGATAGACTCCAGCCCCCCACGACCCTAATGAGGATTAAGCGGTGTATAGAAAATGGATGGAGAAAATGAATGGATTTACCAAAATACTAGATGAGAAGATGACTCCCAGTCTGCAGAAGCTTGACAGAAGAGGAATATTCTAGCATGATAAGGATCTGGATCACACTGTCAAAATCACACAAGAGTTTCTGGGGAAAAAAAAAAAAAAAAAGGAAAACTATGACCAATGACTTGAATCCAATAAAACACCCTTTATTGTATTATTTTAGTTTACTTGCCTTACTGTTGAATTTAGAATGCACTCCCTTTTGTTGTATGCTGTATATAAAGATGGACGAAGCCTTTGTCACGTCAATAGCAGGGCCTGACTCCTCCTTTCAGAAAATCCGTGAATATGCAACCACCTGTCAGTCAAAGCAGCCACAACCATAATTATGCATAACTTTAAACTTCAATACAGTTTAAACAGGCTAATTTTATAAAATTTTTACCTTGTAAGCTAAAAATTAGTTAAAGAAAACAAACCGGTTTTGTGAACCAGGCTGTAAACAGATTTATTTCTCCTATAAACTTTAACATAGGGCTCTAAGGAGACTGACTTGCCTTTAGAGTCGGCCTCAGGTGGCTGTTTGAGGAACTGCAGTTCATGGCAGTTCCACATTGGCTTCATTTTTTTTTAGCCCCAGAGGTTGCAGCATGGCCACAGTGGCTTTCTTATTTTCAATGAAACTTGCGTTTTCTTTCGCTGGTTTCCTCAAAATGTTCCCATTTGAGCTCCATTTAAATGGAAATCCTAGCCGCTATAACACATTTTAAAGTCACAAATTAAAGATGCAGAGTGAATCTGTGAAGGGGGATAATGTGTGTGTGTGTGTGTGTGTGTGTGTGTGTGTGTGTGTGTGTGAGGGCTATGAGAGGATGCGTCATCAGCAGAGGAGGAAGATTTTCAGGCGATGTGTTATGGATTGATACACACACAGAGCAGTGGGATTCACCAGATGACTAACAAGCTGCTATGACAGGGTGAGCTAATGTGACCTCGTTCTGCTTAGATTCTCCTGTTGTCTGCAGCAGCTTCACTTTAAACTGTATACGAGCACGGTGACGGCGTTTTACCATTCAGTGAAATCCTCTTTAACACAGACTGTTCTTTCAAGGTGTAACAAGACATACATTATGCATAAGCTGCATTCTGCCTGAGTGTCATTAAAAGCATAATGATAAAACTACTGAAAACTCAAATACAGTATCTTGTGACTTAAGGATAATTCCATTATTTTTAAATCCTACCCCAAAACCTGCAATCTGGTTTGAAAGGCACGTTTTCACTAAAAAAAAACAAAAAAAAAACGCCAAAATCACAGCAAAGCTGCAAAAACTGAAAGATTTGTCATATTTTCAGTGTCCAACATCCTTGAACTAACCACGCATGACTTCTGGTTCTGTTGGTAAAACCTAACCAAATCTCAGCCAAAGATTGTGATATTTCATCAAACTCACTTTATTCTACATTGTCATGTTGAAAATTGCAAAAAAAAAAAAATAAAAATAAATCCCACTTTATACTAAAAAGATTTTAAAAAACAAAACAAAGCAAAACAAAACACTCCTTACCAGAACAGTCTGACAGTCAAGGGACAAACATTGTAGGATTTTTGGACTAAACCAGGCTTAACTGCAGGCTTTGTTAAAAAGTAGAATAGATATAGTAGATACAGTCACTATTTTTTTCAGTATTGGTAACAATTGTGTGCACTTTTTAAAAACTTTTGGTAAAAAAAAACTAATGATGTAAAATCCGCTTTTTAAATGATTTCTAGCATCACAGTTGTGTCATACTGCACAAAACACATTTTTGAGGTATTTTATACTTCGAGCCATGGTTGTGCTGTTTTAATAGAGGTGCAGAACTTTATTTTGCAGAGAAAAATGAACTTCATTTTACATTGAGTAAAGATGTAACAAGAGCAAAAAGTATCCACAAACTGCTTCAGGTGGTTTTTAAGGGATGAAAATGTTTGGAATTGGTCCAATACTGACAGTAATACTTGAAGTGATAAAAAATCGGTAAAATGGCTGCTATGTAATTTCACAGGACATTTATATGTGTCAAACTAGTGCTTGGTTTTGCCACTGTCAGTCTCAGATCGTTAGTAGAATATGATGGATGGGATTCCTACAGAGACGGACATGTCTGTCACATGTACTGAAATGTCAAACTGAAATCTCGCATGAGATGAGTTGCTAATGTTTTTTTGCATTAGGATCTTGTTGCCTGCTCCTTATCTGCATAAAGTTAAGGTTTAGGCTACTTAATGCAAATCCAGGTAATTTAGCTGCCACTCGCAGCACCTGGGAACTCCTGAAAAACATTTAAACTAACTTTTGTCATGAATACAACAAGAGGGAACATTCATATGGACTCCTCTGATGAACATGGTAAATATAACCCTATTTGAAGCTACCAAGAGATAGAGTACTGAAATCATAGGTTCCTGTTCTCTAAAAGATTATCATAAACAAATTTGCGTCTCTCTGAATTGTTGCAACAAAATGGCGCACCGCACTGCGCGATAATTTTACTGCTGACCTTTTGGGGATAGGAACATCCTAAAGTTTAGGCTAGTTGTTCTGCAAATGGAAGAAAACACTCCTGTCCATTCAGTGCATCTTTCAGGCCATTATGTCTGCATTGAATGTTTTAATCAACATGACTACTGCCGGAAGAGTCGGAGAAGAAATCCAAAATCCACCCCCACCCCCCGGAGAATGTTCTACTAAGAGTGCAGAGACCTGCGACAGACTGGAGGTAATGTAATTAGCAAAACCTGGTGTCAGTACACAGGAGAGCATGGCAGAATAACAGCAAAAACAGTCACTCAGTAAGCCAGTAGTATGTTCAAATGCCATGTGGCATTACATTGCAGCTGGTAGCCAGTTTTATCCTTCTTATTCAATGTTGTACTTATTCCACAGTAGGGTACTGATTTAAAAATAGCAAAATTGCCCATTTAAAAATGTAATCAAAAAGTCTTGACCACAAACATACACAAGTAAGGAAAGTTCTGTTCCAAAAAAAAAGACCTTCTGCAGATAAAAAAAAAAAAAAAATACTATAACACTCCAATTGTCAGGAAGATCTTTGTATGTCAATCCTTCTCTGACTCTCAGGCTGTATCCGAAATCACCCACTATGCCCTACATAGTGCACTATAAAGGGTGTTTGCAATCTTGTTAGTGCTGTCCGAATGTTAAGTTACAAATGTTACACATTATATAGTGCACTCAAAGCAATGCACCGTGAAAAGTAGTGCACAGCTGATGGTCACTAACCAAGCAATATGGACCATCATGCATTGCGTGAAAGGAAATGGAAACTAGATGAACGTGAGCATGAAAACTTGTCACTAAAATGTAAGTAATGTTCTGTTAAACTTTGTTATACCTGTTTCTTCAATAAACTGTTAATTGGATGTGTTTGCCCAACGCGACAAGTGAGCAACGTACTTAATAGCTCTAGTACTGTCCGAAATGTTACTTTGCAATGTTACTATATAATGCTCCCTATATAGTTGAGTAGGCAGTGAGTGGTTGATTTCGGACACAATCTCAGTCTTCTCTGGCAGTTAACATCATTCTGACTGTCTCCTTGTGCCGGTCACAATGACAACTCTAACTGCTGGCTGTTTGTTAGTTATAATGGCAAGAATAAAACTTGTATACAGTTGATCTGCATGGGCCCAGAACCCTGACTGACCAGTGGAAAACTTTCCACAAACCCAACATGTATAACTCATGTTTCAAAGTAAAGAGATCAAATCCCAAGAATTATGAAACTGAGAAGGAATGTGTTTTTTCGTGTTTACGCCATGCGGATGTCTGCGCAGACTTTGCGGTTGTGCAGAGTAAAAAGGGAAACCTTGACCTGAGACCTGCAGCGATACAGGGAGATGTTTAAACTGGACATAATTTGGACGCGTGTTTGAATTTAGCAAACAAGTGAAAACCTTTTCTATAATCCCAGATTTAAATAATGACAGTAAAATCGTTAAAAATTTTTAATAAAAATTTACAGCAAAGCTTAAATTGATTGAAAGTCAACTTTAAAATGCAGCATAGCTTTTTAAAATTTCAAAGCCATCCAAAGTCACAAAGTAGTTTCAAAAGTCATAAGTAGTTTTAAACTTAAAAAGTTACTAAATGGTTCTTCTTTGCTGTGAACTATAGAACTGTGTGAATGGAGACTCTAAATTTACACACTGTACTGATGTGATATTTTAAATGTTCATGCACACCTTATTCCAATCACTTATTGGTCCAAAATTGTAATCTCAGCAACCTGAACTTGAAGGAGGACTTCAAAAAACCTAAAAGCATTAATTATAATAAATTCTACCCTTTTTGTTTTTTTGACAGATTTCTTCAATGCATGGATTGCAATTAAATTTCCTAAAAGAGAAAAGTATATTTTAAAGCTCTTGATTGGCCTGAACATAGCAACATAGCTGTGCACGTTTATGCTGAGAGAAACTCATTGAAGATCCACAGTCAAATCAGGATATCTGTTTTTTCTTGGAATTTTCTCACCTCTTTACAGCATATTTACAACCCCCTTTTAACCTAATTACAACATAAATACTCACTTTGAAAGTCTCAGCTGATTTAGCTCTTTGCATAATTTATACTGGGAGATGCATTCAGTTCCAGACATGAGAGAAATGTTTTATCACGCTGTATTTAGAACCTCTTCACACATATTGAACAGAAGAACTGAGTTCGAGGTCTCCTTTTGCTGACCTAAACCTTTCATATGTGTTACAGGGAGAGATAACGTTTCTCTGAAGCTACACTAAATGTACATCAGACTAATTGGTTTAAAGTGACATTTGTAGGAAACTGAAGCAGCAAGCTCTTGAAAGGACGTTTTGGTGATATTACAGAAATGAAACACACACATTCTTTTCTGTGTCTCCACATCTTGTTTTTTCTCCTCAGTCAGATGTTGCCTAATTTTCAGGGCATTAGATTTTTAAAAAAAAATTAGACAGGGAAACATAAAACTGCTAAATAGGATCAAAGTAATGGATTAGAGCCACGTTTTTAAAAACACAGCTGTGGTGAATATTGCTCTAATTTGCACTTTGTGCAGGCATTACATTTGCATTAATGCGTATTTTTGGCGCTGGACACTATCTCCAAAGTACCGAAGGCTCGGCTTCCCCATCACCTCACCCCTCTGCTCACGTCATCCATTTCTCCCACCCTCCCTGTCCTTCCCCTTAAGGAAACTCAGATGTGAGTCTGGTCACCTCTGACTCCGTAAAGTTTAGAATTTTAGAGATTAATTGTGTCCCGGGGCGACAAGGGAATGCTGCTTCACCGCTGCCAAAAACGTAGGTCAGTCCTTCAGTTTGAGATGTGTAAACACTGACATCTTGTGTCTAACTGCAGTACTGCACCTCCAAACTTATCCCACTACCAGACTACTCCACATTTCTTCCCTCTTTTCTAATTAGCGCCTTCTTCTACCACCTTTCTCTGTTTTCCTTTTTTCTTCTCCTACTTTACCTTTCTTGCCCTCCTTCCTCTCTGTCTCTCTTGTCTGTTTGTCTGTCTCTCAGAGAGGAGGAAGATGACGACATCGCCCATCAGTTCTGTTGCCCCGCCTCCGAGTGCAGTAGCCCCTCCTCTAGGTAACCAGGGGCGACCGTGAGACGCTCCCCTGCCCAACTTTCCCCGGGTAAATTGAGGGGTGATTATGAACCCCAGGCCTCCCTGCACCATGGCTGTTTCCGTCTATTTTATTTATTTATTTTTTTTTGACCTCTAAACACAAAACAGCAAGAAAATTGATGAGCTAAAAAAAAAAAAAACTAAAAAAAGACACAAGACATTTTTTTACATTACAGGCTTGTTTGTTGAGAAAAATTTTGAGGCTGCAAAATTAAGAAAACTCAACCTTTAAAAGAAAATGATGAAGCTTGCTTTTGCAACTCTGCTGCTGACCCAACTTGTTTCTCTTTTCTTTTAAACTTGGTGACAAATTTTCTTAAAGTTTAACAACCCTGGGTTGAACAGTAAAAGCTGTGTTGCAGCTTTAAACCGACAGGACCGATCGTCGCCACCTACCTGGGAACATTCAAGCTCACACCTGTTTCAGCCGGTTCATTCGGTGACTCAGCTGAACGTCAGCGATGAGTCTGCAGTTTTGTGCATAATGTGAACACATCGAACGGTCTTTGACCTCCTTCTGAGAACAAACTCAGACCTTGTCTCTTCCCTTGTCTCGAGTTTGGGTCTGAACAGGGACTTTAAGAATTTATCCTCCCTGTCCAAGCATGAAGCCATGACCCCGCTGTTTTCTGATGACGCTGTGCCCAGAGCCTGAGGTAGACAGAGTTTGGCGAGGGTTGGACAGCGCTTGATGCAACAGTGTGCCCCAGGTTTATCCACAACATCACCATGAGAGCATTGAAACATTAGCAGGCAGCGCTGCGATGTCCCAACTCTGTCTGTGCAGGGCTCTGGTCTGTTGTACAGCATGTCTTCACTGCATCACACCAAACTCTTTGGAAGGACGGACTGAAGACTCATCTGGTCATGATGGGACTGAAAAAGTCTGTTAGCTAGTTCATGAACTGTACAAGCCACTCTGGCAGGTAACCACACATCATTTGGAGGTCGTCCTCTGTAAACCTGGTTGGCTTAAATAACCCGCCTCTGGAATCATGAATTTGGTCTCCTGTTCTGTCTTTTGTAGAGTTAATATCATCCCTACATGCCACAACCTGGGTTCTCCTTACAACTGCTTCTTTTCTTATTTCAACAATCTACTTGCACCCAAATGCAACACTGGAGCAAGAGCAAGCAACAGCCAGCGTGGATCAAAGTGTTGCTCAGTGGATCAAATGTTTGCCAGGTCGAACAATGACACTAAAGTGCTAGAAATTAGAATAGAGTTTGGTGTAAAGATCACATGAAGGACATTTCATTTAAAGTAATTTCAACAGGCATGTACAGCTGTGCTAAAAAATAATATATACCCATGCCAAATTTTGAATTAACGTGATTTTATAAATTTGACGAGTAGATTTGTTCTGTGTGGAAATTACAAACTCGTGACAAATGACAGTGAGACATTGTGTTAGATGTTAATGACTAATTTTAACTATTTCTATGTTTTTGGAATAGTGTTTTCACATTTTCACAAAATGCCAAGCCCATAATTATTCATACCCTTGACATTTATCTTAAATTTTTGAGAAACTGCAGCTTGTAAACCTTTCAAAGTGGTCTTCATGATTTTGGTCATCTTTGAGGGCATTGTAACACACTAAATTAAGAACAGCTGATGCAGCAGTTGTCTAGTCAGTTACCAGTCATATGCAAGTTGTGGCTAAAACCACAAAGTTGCTTACCTACTGTGTTTTTTTACACTAGCTTATGTCACTTCCAGCTAGACAAAACCTATTGGGTAAATAAATATTTGCTATAAACCAAAAATTGGCATGATTATGAATAATTAAGAGCTATAAATTATGATAACTAGCTTGGTGCTAAGTTGGCGTGGCCATGATTAGAAGCTAATTTCTGGCCCCTTTTTACCCACTGAGTCATGCTGAAGGTGAAGTAGTGGTCAGGCCTGCTGAGGCTGAAGACGCCACATGCAAAGTATGCTTAAAGCGCTGGAGAAAGAAAAACACTTAAAGTGCTTCCCCCCGTTCACAGTTTTAGGGAGAACCCTGGTGCCTAATGTGTACAGCGCACACACAAACACACACACTCACACAGCAGCTACAAGAGTCCTCAGAGATAATAAAATGACATGAGTGATATTACGATCACATTTAGTATGTTTACATGCATAACGGGGAGCGACCAGCTTTAAGGCAATATTTTTATGGTGTCACCTACAGTAAATGTATCCATGTAATAATAACTATCTCCCATACATGTAGTACGACATGATGACTGCTTCTGATCCCATCTTACATGCAGACCAAGCTCTTTTGGATGAGACAGACAGTCCTATCTGTCGACTCAGATAGAGCCACTGATCTTGTCTTGAGTATCCATGTCACTCAGAGGTGTCTACAGGACATTTTTGAGCCTGAAGTTAAGGTTTGAATACGTTAGTTACTGGTGTCAAAAAAGATGGGAAACAGCGCTGAATGTCAGTCAAACGCACTACAAAGAGCCCTACTAAAATTCAAATGATTTTCATGCTTAGGAATTGCTATGTGTATCCTGGATCTTTGTAATTGGCATCCATTTTTTCTTCTTTAATTTGTTCTTCAGTGAGTGTTCATTTTTGGTACTCGTTGACAAAGATCACTTTTTAATTCTGTGCTGATTTGAACCTGGTGGGGGTCATCAGTTATCATAGACTGTATATGAAATATGAACGTAGTCTCTGGTTTTTAAAAAGGCAACGACGTGGAAGTGATTCAAATCTGCAGGCTTCCTAACAGCCAACAGGGGATGACTCATGTAGTTTCAGAAAGAAGTCTGCGGAAGACTGTGCATCTGTAACGTATTTTTAGAAGTATTTTGAGCTTTTGCTTTCCAAAAGGTTATAGAAACGGCCAAAAAAAAAAAGTTAAAAAGTCCCCAATTTCAACGTTTTGTTTTTACATGAAAAAATTGCTGAATATTTCTCTCCATTTTTTCTCACGTACATAACCATTGATCTGCAATCTTTACCTACAGTTTAATACTGGTACATTCGTTTTGAACAATATGACACAGGTGGTTGGGTGTAGTTTTCAGCCACGTGGTTGTTTGCTTTCAACCTACTTGATTCATAAAATACTCAGGTGGTTCTGACATTATGTTGAGTGCAAACATTAGCAAGTTGTCCTAACTAGATTGTACTTTCTTAGAGGAAAAGTAATCTAAAAAATGTGACTTTATCCTGTCAGTAATGATTGACAGTTTAAAATTGAATTTTCACTTGACTTTAAGAAACAAATGCGGCTTAAGACACTTTACCATTGACTTCATCACTCAGTTTTGGTGGTTGCTATTTAGTGATTTGGTAGCATTAGCCAGAACAGCTCAAAAGCAGCCAACATTAGCTATAATTACAGTGGAGCTAGCTTCGCTGTCTGATCATCAAATTTAATTGACTGTCAGCGCTTGGGAGATTTGGTCAAGTAAAGCATCCATAAATAAATATGTCCACAGAGGACAGCTTTCAGAATGAAGCTTGGTCTACATGTATAGTTGCTCAGATTAAGATAAAATTTGGATAATTTGGTTTTATGTGACAGTTTCTGAAGTCACAATATTGCCTTAATTATTACAGTGCACGTAAACACACTCAGTGACTTCCTCTCTGAGAGTGAGGAAGTTGATGGAGGTGGTGATGAAGGCAGCAACAGTGGAGCTCTTTGTCTTTTCTCATCTGTATTTTCTTTAGAAGAAGAAGAAGAAGAAAAATACTTTATTTATCCCAGGCATGGGAAATTACTGTCATCTGTCTTCTCTTTGTCTGTGTTAAACTTTGACTCCTTCCTGCTCCTTCTCTTTTCCTCTTTTTCCAACCCTTCCCAAAGAATGAAAGAAAGACATCCTTCTGATTCAAGTAAATCAAAGAAAAGACGTAAAAGAGAAAAAAACCCTCGTCATAGTCCATATAGAGCTACTACAGAAACCCTCTGATAGATGAACCCACAACGAAGTCCAGGCATTGTTAAATATCCCAGTGGGATTTTGAGTCAAACTTTGTTAAAGCTGTCGTTATTTTTGTATTGTTACGAGTATAAATAATGTAGCAAAGCAGCTGTTTCAGTTGGCAAGTTTGCCTAATCTTTGCAGGTCTTTAGATCGCAGTGGAAATGCAGATATCAAAATGGGTTTTGTCCCTTGGAAACTTGGTAGACGTACGTCCTCTGATGGAAACGCGGCTAATAAAATGAAAAAAATAGTGTTCATCCCATGTACACTACTTTTAATAAACAGCAGGCTACTATGAGGCAACATACTACAATAAATAGATGTGAAAACGAAAGCTGTGCAGCATTTCACCCGTAAGTGATGACACAAAATGAGGATGTAGCACAAATGCCACCCTACACCACACTATAGTAATGTTCAGATAAAACAAAAAGTCATGCATTCAGAGTTTTGCTAGGCTAAATATATATTAGCATTTTTATTATAGTTAAGGATGCTTCATTTGTAAGCATTTTAATGTGGTAATTTGAGTTGATGCTATTTTTTCCTGCTTTATGATGGTTGCGGTATATTGTCATTATGTAGCGCAGACTGATTGCAGTTCAGCCCTTTTTCTAAAACCGGGATTGACCCTCTTTACACTTGGTTTTATAATGTAATCCTAGGGTACAAGGGCAACCATACTGCCCATACTTTTTGCCATACATCTCCAAGATTCCGGCAGCCCTCACCAAGTGGCAACTTCCAGGCCGGAACAATGAAGCATACAGTGTCCATAACTGCAGTTCCTCAAATGGCCACTAGAGGCAGGTTCCAAAAGTGAGTCTGTCTGCAAAGACCTCCATGTTATTATCACCTTTACAGGAGAAATAAATGTATTTTTGGTTTCCATAGCTAATTTTGTCGTTCATGACAACCACATGGGAGATGAATTATAATTAACATGTTAAATTGTATTAAGGCGTAAATGTATGCAAAATTGGGGTTCAACAATCTTTATATACAGTTAATACTTTGTTGCAGTCAACTGTGTCACCATGCTTGTGTCACTTCCACAAGCCAAAAGGATTCGACCATAGATTTTATATAGAAGATGGACATAGCCACTGAGACGTCACCCATTAGTGTATGGACTTTTGTTCCTGTTTTGAAGCGTAGAGATTGAAATTTGGTTGTTGCCAACTTGGTTTTTTGAAGTCAAATATAACAAACGACAGGTGAATCTGCCTGAGAATTCACATGAATTCTCAGTCAGATCCACAGATGCAAAGGGTTTTTCCAATTTTGCCATTTTCATTAACTTTTTCTAATGCAAATCTCAAAAAGGCACCTAAAAATCCATTCAGAGAACACAGCTAATGTGTCTCAGTGGTCATTTACGCTTATATTTGGCACTGACGGGTTTTAAAACCACTCTAAAAGCAAGTGTAAACATGGTCTTATGATATTTGTCCACTCCCTCAGAAATATAGTTTAGCCTAAAGTGAAATAAAGGACCTCTGTATTGGACTTATATATAGTATTTAAATGAGTGCACGTAGTTACTCCCTACATCTGCTGGGCAGTAAAGAGTAAACTGTTGAGTCCTGCTCGTCACACATTATCGCCCTACTTTTGATGTAAATGATAAGACCATAAATTAGACACGCTACCATGTTTATTCAGATGAGAAGTCTCTCTGCAGTTTTTCAGCTTTATCTTCAGTGGCAGTCTGTCAGCTTTACAACTTGGACATCATGATTAAGGCTCTTTCCATCACATTAAGTGCTGACTGCCAATGCAACTGCAGTGACGATGGAAACTACATTTGGTAAGAAAATATGTAATAAATCGGTGAGAATAGATAAAAATGTCAGGCCATTGCTGTAGTAATTGTCCTGTCATCTCAGTATGCGGGGAAATTATATATAATAATTTGATAAAGATAAAACTTCTATTGTGCCATAGTCTATGTTAATACATTATCCAGTACACTCTGCACTATTGCCAAATGATACATGCTGCAATTAACCAAAATCAGTTAGTCATTTGGGCTGCAAGGTGGCACAGTTGGTGGCACAGTTGGTAGCACCTGGTGCCTCGCAGCAAGAAGGTCGCTGGTTCGCGTCCCGGTGGGGGCCGAGATCTTTCTGCATGGAGTTTGCATGTTCTCCCCATGCCGCATGGGTTCTCTTCGGGTTGGGCAAAGGCAGGGGACACCCTGGACAATTGGTTAGAATCACCAATTAACCTCAACATGTTTTAGGACTGTGTGGGAGGAAGCCGGAGAACCTGGAGAGAACCCACGCTGCACGGGGAGAACATGCAAACTCCACGCCCCCACCGGGACGCAAACCGGTGACCTTCTTGCTGCGAGGCAACAGTGCTAACCAACTGTGCCACCTTGCAGCCCCGTGGGGGGGCTGGAGCCTATCCCAGCTGACGTAGGGCGAAGGCTAAATCAATACCTTCCTAGAATATTCCTCTTCTGTCAAGCTTTTGTAGACTGGGAGTCATCTTGACAGACAGTATTTTGCTATGTCCACAGGCATTCATGGTGCCATCTATAAATGCCACCACCCCCAACACTTATGCAGCTCAGTATCATCACACTCCTACCTCCGTGCTTCACTGTCAGGACGATGCATTCACTGTGGTGGTGCTGACCAGGTTTGTGCCAAACATGCCGTACTCCATTGAAGCCCAACAAATGTATCATGGTCTCATCTGACTAAAAATCATCAGACTTCTTTTCATGTTCTTTAGCAAAATTTTGTCTTGCAGTTTTTGTTCTAAACAGTGAGAAAGGGTATTTTTCTTGGATGTCATCCATAGAGGTTGACATTATGCAACATCCCTCTCACTATCTGAGCTGTCACAGAAACTCTGGTTCCGACTGATTACCCCTGTGCCAAATATGAAGCTCTTGCAAATCTGTTTTTTCAGAGCTACATTGTGAAACTAGTGCATAGTTTGTGGCATAATTTTATGCCAACAGTCACTGTTGTGCTTCGTGGCACTATGGCTTGTTCTGTACCTTCTGATTACTGCTGCAAATGTGTTTTCACTGACTTGGGTTGCTCACAGATCGGTGTCCTTTTTCAAGCTTTGTGGGGTCTCACAATCAGATTTTCAATTCACGTGGAGCCACGATGCAGACGTGCAGACAGACACAACTCATAGGCCCAAAACTGAAAAAGTTCTGGTGTTCACAGGTCATTTTCAAATGATGTCCATACAGTTTGGCTGATTGGAAATTACAGGTGTACTCAGTTTTGTTTCAAAGATCACAGGTTTTCTAACTTTTGCGGGGGTGATTACAGGTGTATTCACTTTTTTTTTACATTGAATTTCCGTATGTATTTTGCCTGTGTTGTCAATACAGGCTTTCTTTTTTAAGAATTAGTTTTTGGGTTGTTCATAAGAGGAAATACTTTACTTGTCAACTTAGAAATAATGTGTTTTTAAGCTAATTTAAAATATTGTCAACCTTGTGAATTTTGATAGGCTAAAGTTTTGCATCCTGTAGCTTACACTTTCTCTATGTGCAGGGACATACCTAAGTTAACACCGTGGTTTATTTTAAGATAAACTCATTAATTACAGCTACCATCCTGTCGGTTTTACCAAATATTGGTAACAATCACCTTTGTACGGTATATTTTACAGCTCAATCTATTAGCGTTTCACACTGTTTGCTACTTGAGAGGGCATTTATTTTAGCTGCTAGCAATACATTTAGAAATCACTTAAAGGGTAGTTTCTATCCCTTTAGGGCATTACAGGTCCAAAACAACTACATCTTTCATTTGCTGCAGATCTAATTAGATAGATAGATAGATAGATAGATAGATAGATAGATAGATAGATAGATAGATAGATAGATAGATAGATAGATAGATAGATAGATAGATAGATATAACTTTATTGATCCCTTTGGTACAACCTCAGGGAAATTGTTGACATTTGTAATTTGTAATTAATTAGATTATTCATTAAATTTCAGTTTCCTGCTAATGCTTATACTGACTCACTGGCATGGTTCACTGAGACACATGACCTTAACTGTCATGAGGTAATTAATCATTATTGATAGTCAAAACACCTGTGCTTACCTGCAGTTACCTGCAGAGCAACCTGTTGGCAGATAGAGACGAGTCGTGTTTCCACAAAATAATATTATTTTGAAATATCACATCTACAAAAAAATATTTTTGCCCTTGCTTGAGATGGTTTTTGACTTTTTTGAAAAACAAATATTGCATTTCATGACAGCTAGAAGTGCACAATAAAACACTTTCTCACTAAGTTCTGATGGAGTGAACATTTAACTCACATGACTCCATTTATTTCTCGTAGATGCAAAAGTTTAGTTTGTTTCTTCTTCTTCTTTGAGGTTTATAGTGGTCGTCAAACAGCTGGTTTGTTTACGACTGCTTCTACTGTGTTTATTACTGCCATGTATAACATAGGTTATACCGCCACCTTCTGACAACACTATGTAACCTACACTATTTGTTTGAGATTAGCTCAACTAATTCGCATTTTCTGTAAATATTTCAGGTTCATTTCAGATTCATTCGACAGTTATATGGAAGCATGGCTATAGAGCTTTTAAGATATTTTCATACTCAGCTATCTGTAAATACAGTCAGAACAATCTGACGTGAATGCAGTGTGCATGTGTAGTTCTCCATCTGATAATTTATAAGTCACTTTAGTTCTGCTTTTGCTCCCTGACGTCTGAGAAAATAGTTGTCTCTGTTTGGTGTGGTAACACTGAGCTCTCTTTAATTTTGTGCTAGCCACCTAGCATACATTTAGCTTGAAATACTGTAGCTCCAGGGTTACAGAGTTGTTGTAAGCAGAGAGCTTAGAGAGGTCTAAGTGGAACTGGTTGTACGCAACTGAGATTCAAGCTTGTTGATAAGTAATAAGTAATGATTGTAGTCCTGTAAGTTTACACCAGCTTCTTTTTCTCAATATAATCTATAAAGTAGCATTCATACATTCCACTCATGCAGACTCTGTAGTGGTCTGTTAGTTTTCTCACATATTTTTGTTAATTCACTGAAGACTCACTGGTGCTAACACACACCCACAAACACACACTCACACACAGACACACCAGCGCTCTGCACTAATAAGCAGGGGCCATGCAGGGATCCATTTAACAAAGCTGGACGTCAGAAATCAAATTGATATCGGAAAAACTTCTTTATCAATAATAGTAAGTTAGGAGATGATCGTATAGCTTAGCCTGTTCAATACATATCTGTATTGCAACACTTCCAAGAGTTTCCATAGAACTGCATGGTGTTCCAGGCATCACTGTATAAAGCCATAAAGTACTATATTAGAGACTTACTTCACGTTCAGTGATCTTTTAGACATATTTTGAATATTGCTGTGTGTGTTTATATATGTCTTAATTGTTTTGTAACATGTGGATTTCTCAGAGGATCAGTCGCTGCTTGTTGCTTGGTGTGTTTTGCTGTTGCTCTTCTTGTTTGAAGGCAATCTCCACCTCATCAGCAGCACTTTTCTGTTTTCCCTGCAGCTCATTATGTCGTGTCACCTCGCATCTGCAGTCAGCGAGACCGGCTCTGCTGGTCTCTGTGGTGATTATATTAACTACTTTCCTGCACACAGGATGGCAGATGAGTCATGTTGTAAAGTCACAAGTGTATGCACTAGGAACAGGGAGCTGAAGTTGTCTTATTGGTGCTCATCAACGTGGCATAATAATCTCGCTTGATGTCGGGTTATTTATTCGTAACATTTTAGCATCTTTGCTGCCAAACTTTTGTCACCCAGTTTCCATCTGATGTAAACAGAGGCAAGGTTTTAACTTCCTTTTCCCAACAGCATAGAAACGAAGGCATTTTGACAGTAAATGTTCTGGAAATCCACAATGTGGCCTACATATTGTATATTCTCATTAAATTTAAGACAAAATGCACATTGCAATAAATCCTGTTATATGAAAATGGAGTCAGCAACTCTATATTTAAGGTAATGGTTCTTTGCCGGAAACTGGTGGATTGCTCCTTCTAGGTTGGAGGTGAGCTGCTGCCCCAAGCGAAGGGGTTTCCATATCTCCGGATCTTATTCACAAGTGATGGGAAAATGGAGTGTGAAATGGACAGACATAATGCAGGCATTTTTCCAGACTGACATAGTGAACAGGGAGATGACCCAGAAGGTAAAGCTCTCAATTGGGACATCGGATGGAAATTAGCCTTGTGCTAAATCCAGCGTATTTACTACAACTTGAGATTGTTAATACGCACTGTCTCGTCTACATAAACAAATAAATAATTTACTAGTCAGTCTAAGTTCCAATCCTCATCTATGGTCATGAGCTCTTGTTAGTGACCAAAAGAATGAGATAAAAACAGCCGAAATCCTCTGTAGGGTGGCTGTGCTCAGCTCAAGAGATAAGGTGAGGACCTCAGACATTTGGAGGGAGCTCAGAGTAGAGTCGCTGCTCCTTCTTGATAAAAGGAACCAGCTGAGGTATTTGAGGCATCTGATTATAATGCCTCATAGATGCCGTCCTTTGAAGGTATTTTGGGCAACTGGGAAGAGGAGCTGAAAACATTACAGGGAAGAAGGATATCTGGAATGCCCTGTTTAGCCTGCTGCAATCACAACCCTTCTCTGGACACCCAGAAGAAAATGGATACTATTGTAAGCCAAGTATGTCGCAACTTTTCTTAAGATTTCATAGAACAGCATTAATTCCCTACCAGATGCGGTCCAGGGTTTCATGATACCAGTTCAGTGTGCCAGGTTTAGTGGTACTGTGCGTCATTTTACCATTTGGTTTTTGCAAATTTAGGTTACATAAAGTGTCAAATTAATGCAGTTTGACAAGTCCAGAATGGCAAATTGTGAGGAAAAACAGTGCATTAAAACAATTAGCTTGTCTTCCAATAATCTGCTAATCAGTTCATCTACCAGTCATTTTAGCTCTTAAAAGGATGAAAAGCAAGGATCAATAGAAGGCATTTTTTATGTGATAAATAGGCAGGTATTTTCAGAGAAAATTAGCAACTATGAAATGAGATAATTCAGATTTCCCCTCCTTGATCAATCCAAAATATTGGGTTCATGGTACATATTAAACAGTAGGAAAATTATCAACATCATGATTCCATCTTATAAAATAAAATAAAATAAAAACATACCCTCTATTTTCTTTCCCCTTTAATTTAAATTTACTTTCAGGAACTCTCACATTAGATTATGAATGTTATGTGATACCATGGCAACAGTCATTGTAACCTGCTGCCATGGAGACAGATCAGAGGTTTGGGTAGGAGGTCATCACCATGAGACGACCTTGTTAGCTCCATTCAGCCTTGCTCTGATACTCGGCGAGGAGTCACATGTATGACACATACACACACACTCACACATGCACACAAACACACACACACAGGCTTCCTGTCGATCGCCCTCCCTCCCCTCCTCTCTCTCTTCTCGAGCTGCTTTTCCTCCTCCTCTTTCTGTCTTTTCTTTGATTTCCAGTCACCTGCTGTTTTCTTCCTGATTCTCTCTTTCTGTGTGTCTCATTATGTAAATATACAGATAGTCATTCTTCAGTCTGTTGACTTTATTCTTATGTAAATTATTTAAAAAGAGATTGACTATGGATGATATACAATATATTATAAAAGTATGAAATACAAAAGAACTGAAAACAATGAGAACATACATGATGATGATGAAGACGATGATGGTGATTGTTTCTGTGCGATGATTAACAACTGTGAAGATAATGTCGCGCGATGACTATTGCACTGGTCAGTGATGAGGATGCTGATGGTGGTGAACGATGATGATTAAGATTAAAAACTCCTATGATTCTAAAGAAATGTGTCATGAAGCTGCATTTTATTTCTATTGCTGCTCAACGTTTTCTCAAAGTGACGAGATGTGTTGTAGTGACGAAATGCAAGACACATGAATAATTGATATTTGTATATACACTTTAAAACATGTTCAGGCAGAAAATGTATTTAAATTCTGGGGTTTGAAGGTTCTCCGTTATTCTGCTGTGTCTCTAAATCCATGGTGCAGAGCCAAACCAGCAATCAATGTGTTGAAGAACCTGATTTCTTGGAAATTTTTCTTCGAATTTTTTAAAAATTAACTGTTTTTTAAGATTAGCCACAAACTCTTCATGTCAAAACCAGATGTTGATTTATAATGATTTTTTATTTGACCAATTAGATTCTTCTGGCTGGAAATTACATTAAAAAAAGTCTGAAATGATAAGCTTTATATCTTTTTTTCTGTTTTTCTACATTCGTATTCCAAATGCCATGTCCAAAATGATTTCATACCCCTTGATATTGTGACTTTTTACAGCTTTACATGTGATCTTGGTTGATCGTCCCTCCACATAGGAAAAAATTATAATTACAAGAAATAATGAAATTTCCACTGTATATGTGCTACTTCTATGTATGCGCACAACTGGCTCGATGATTCTGCTGTTTAGTGCTGCACGTATTTAATAAACTCATAGAATCCTGCTGACAGCTCGAAGCAACCAACTAAACATAAGCTCCTGTTAATGTTTTGCCAAGTCTAAATTACATTCGTTCTTGGTGAGTTTCATTAATCTGACCTGTTACAGACAGTGTCTTCATTGCTTTGCAGTTTTATTTTCATCAACGTTTAGTTTTGTAATAGTTATGAAACTGTGAGGTAAAGTAGAAGTGGAGAAAGAGGCATTTAAATCCTTCTTTTAGCATTTAAATTAGCATTAGTACACCGTAAAAATATTCCACTCCAAGTAAAAGTCCTGCATTCAAAAATATTGTCAGTAAAAAGTACTTAAAGAATCAAAAATAAAAGTACATATTCTGCAATAAAATGTTCACCGTTAGTGTTTTACAGCTACATATTATGTTTTTGCATTGATATTGGTGCTGCATTAATTGTGTTTTACTGTTGTAGATGTTTGAAGGTGAACTAATTTTAACAACTGCATATACTATTGGGTGATTTTGTTTGCCGTGTGAGCTCAGAAAAACAGTCTCTTTTCATCTCAGTGACATTTTCCACCTAATCTAACAGTGTTTTGTGTTTTGTTTTGGTTTTTTTTGTTTTTTAATGGCTTGCAAATTCTAAAAAGCAGCAGAATGGTCTCAATGCTGAGGAACACTTGATCTCTCCATTTCTGTTGACGAGTGGGAAAGCATATGAACGATTTTGGATATGGCACTTAGTATAAAGTTAAAATGTATCATTAACATCATATCTTACTGTCTTTTGTCATTTGTTTATGCAATTTCCAGCCAGAAGAAACCTATTGGTTAAATAACAATGAACTTTAAATCAAAATTTGTAATAGTTAGAAATAACTTGGGGTTCAAAGAATTTTTTGGAGGTACAATGTCTGTTTTATTACAGTTTTTCTCACTTTGCTACATTTCTCGAATCATCCTTGACATTTGCAAAACAGTAAATGCAATTCTCAAAACAATTCGTACAAATAGCAAAACACCATGGATTACCAGCAAAAGGCAGTTACTTGTTCAAAATCCTTAGTTCATCTCCATCCATCCATTATCTATACACTGCTTAATCCTCATTAGGGTCATGGGGGGCTGGAGTCTATCCCAGCTGACTTAAGGCGAAGGCAGGGAACACCCTGGACAGGTAACCAGTCCATCACAGGGCTACACTTAGAGACAGACAACCAAGCACACTCACATTCACACCTACGGACAATTTAGAATCACCAATTAACTTCAACATGTCTTTGGACTGTGTGGGAGGAAGCCGGAGAACGCGGAGAGAACCCACGCTGCACGGGGAGAACATGCAGAAAGATTCCAGTGCCCCCACCGGGACGCGAACCAGCAACCTTCTTGCTGCGAGGCAACAGTGCTACCAACTGCGCCACCCTGTAGCCCTAGTTCATCTCTTGAAACTAAATATCTGTGTCAATGAACATGTCAGTGCCATCAGAATGACAAGTCCTTGTGTCAATGTGTACATATAAGACAGTCAGATTGCCTAGTCATGTTGTCAGTATAACATTGTACTCTGGAGGGATGTTCTAATGTAAACCATGGCTAAAGTTTTGATGACAATTATTGTAACTTGTGAGTTACACCGTAGTGTATGTGGAAGATTGATTGCAAGAGACTGGACAAGATTCACATTTACACTTTTACTGTTTGTACTGTAATTTGTTGACAGACCATGTCATTGCAATACAGAAAGGAAAAGACAGCACTGCATTGCGCAAAGAAAAAACAACAGTTGAAATGTGAACATAGGACAATCCATCCATTATCTGTACACCGTTTAATCCTCTCTAGGGTCACAGGGGGCTGGAGCCTATCCCAGCCGACTTAGGGTGAAGGCAGGGGACCATAGGACAATCTCCTTAGGGAAACCTGTACATACAGTGCTGTAGGAATTACAGTGCAGTCTTACTATATACTTGCCAGTTGCTGGTTCATAAGATGCACCTTTGAGTTATTTCAGAAAACTGGTTGGTCATTGGTTGATCAATGTAATGCTACACACATTTCCCTTCATTAGAGAAAGTCAAGATTCACCTGGGAGCAATTTACCAATTCAGGACAGATTTAGAAAAAAAAAGTGTAATGGAAATGTATAGAAATATGCTTGACATATTATGACAACTTGTTCAACCATTTTGCATGTAAATACTTATGCGATGAACTAATGCCTAAATGTTGTGGAGGGTGAGACTATTCAACAGAGACCCATTATGATACATTTTGATAAACATGACATAAGCAATTGATAATGTAGGAAACAGCAGAGAATTGTACATAATCATTCGCATGGAGGTACCAAAGAATTTTGAACTTGTTCAAAGAAATGAAAAACAGTTTTTTTGATGTGAACAAGTGACACAATGATGTGACGATTGAACAAACAGTTTCAAGAATTTCAATTCTGATCTGAGAAATGTACCAAAGCAACTGAGAAAAACTGTAATTGTGCTGCATAAATAACTGTGACTTGACTTGACTTGCATCATAGTGTGAGCTCAGAGTTCCGTTTGTTGCTCGGTTCCAGGCTGCTCCTGACTGAGACTGAGGTCAAGGGGAAGCAAAGTGAGCGGGCAAGTGAGAGATAATTCGATTAAGGTCTTAGTGAGAGGAAAGGAGGGGGTGCTAGGAGGTGGAAGAGGAGGAGGAGGCGCTCAGGTCAGCAGAGAGAAATAGATCAAACTCATTCGCACTCGAGGAAAACACACATCAGCACTTTTTTCTCTCACTCGCTGGATTAAATTGGATTTTCAACAAACCAGACTGGAATCCGTCCCTATCGAGCTGTAAGACCCTGTTGAGGGGGGAAGCAGGAAGGACTGAATACAGGAAGTATCATCAAGAGCAGGGGGTCAACTTCAGACCACAACGCCTCCTACATCTCCGACTATTGGGATACTTTTTATGTAACTATAACGCTGACATCTTTTGTGACCATTTGTACTTCCTACCTGACTCAGCTGACTCACCAACACAGACTCGCTATAGCTTTCTAATTATCTAATCAACAGTTCAGACGTGAGTGACAGGACAGACCTGGAGGTGAAAGCAGGAATTTAAAGTAGATAAACCAGTGATATTTGGATGCTTCTCTCCATCTGGCTTCACTGTACTTACAGTCAGTTAAACAGAGAGGCTGTTATTAAATGGTTTTGCCCGCAAACGATGCAGCTAATCTGTCACCAGCAGCTAATAAAAAAGATGGATTAGCTGGGAAGGAGCAATAAATAGCACATTTCTGTGCTTGTGCTTTTGCCTGTAAGGGAGTCTGAATCCATTTAAACAAAATTCCTGTTAAAATGCTAGCAAGGAAGCTAATCTGTAGCCACACGCTACCGTAGCTTCCCACAAAGATTAAATCTCTCAATTTATTCGACCTCTCACACTGAGCGCTGTGGATGAAGACTTTAAATTAGAGTGGGTAACTTCTTGCCATTGGTAGAACTTAGCATTGTGGGTCAGCAGTCTTTCCTGCCTCTTGTTGTGTTTAGCTAAATGCCACCGTCAGCTGTCTCTGAAGCTGCGGTGAACCCGTATTGATGCAACATCGGCCTGCATTCATCATCAGTGACTACACAACACGTTTCTTTATGTTTACTTGAGTCTAATTGTTCTTTACAAAATGTCAAAGATGTTGCAAAGTTCATCCAGTGCAAGAAAACAACCCCAATGAAACCCTGTGCATTATTCTGATTGGAATCGATTATCATGTGAAGGGCAGCGATCGTCAATGTCCAACTGACAGTATAACTTACTGACCAATCAACTTTATAACTAACTGAACATATTGAATATTCTAGAAAATAATCAGCAGTTTAATCGACAACTAAAAGAATCATTAGCTGCAACCCCACTGACTAACACTGTAACAAGCTGACTGGAGATATAACAATCAAACAATCAATTCATTGTCAGCATCTTTTTTTGATAATCGATAAAACAATTTGAGTAGTAATTTAACCAAAACTAGTCAAAGATCTGATTGTAATTTTTGAAATGTGAATAGTTACCAGTGTTGTTCCTGAATTATGATTTTTCTCCATTTTATGGGCCAAACAACTCAATTAATCGAGAAAATAATGGACAGTTTAATCGACAATGCAAAGAATTTTTAGTTGCTGCCTTGTAACTGATTGACTGATATGCTCAATAATTTCTGTAGGGCATTAACTACAAATATTTTCACTATTTATTCATTCTAATAGTTACTTTCCTGGTTAATTTATTATAATAAGTAGATTGTATCACATTAGAAAAGAATAAAAAGAGCTTTTCGAAAAACCAAAGATATTAAATTTACTGTCATATGTGAGAAGGAAATCTGCAAAACCAACAAATGTTTGCTTGAAAAGTGAGCAAAACAGTCAGTTCTTAAGAGATTTGTTTGACATATTTGTTAAAGAATTAATTTAAAAAAAGAAGAACAAATGGTTTTAAAATCATTACAGAGTTGTGCCAATTTTATAACCCCAAACTGGCATCATGTGGCAGATTGAGAACCACTGGGCTCAAAGAAATAGTGAACTTCTACCATGTACTCCATGCAGCTGCAGACTGAACAATTTTTAGCATCATTATCTCAACACAAAGACCTAATTATGTCATTGCCTGAAGATATTTTCTATCTCCTTCAGTGTAACTGTAATTACAGTCAATCTTCTCAAGCAGGGAGGGTATCTTTACTTCTTTCTAAATGCTCTACAACCAATTTTAGTCTTTATATTTCTTTGCAACATGAAATATTTGCAAGAAAATAATCAATAATATGAATCAGGAAAACGCTATGAGGCAAAAACTCAATTAATCTGCTTCATGAAGCCTATGTAGTTTATTTAGATTTGATTGGTTATATTCATTATCGAGCCATCTGCCAATTGTTTTCTGCATTAGATTTGACTTTAAAATGTCAAAACAAGTAAGAAAAGCTTGATATAATTCACTGAACATCCTCATCCGCTTGTTTTACCCAACCAGCTGTTTAAAAATGTCCATATGGCAGTGATTGAAATTGAATTAATGGAAAGGATTAACCTTTTAGATGTAACGTTTTATTTTTAAGGGGCTCCAAAAGATGCAAATTCACAAGACATATGAAAACCTAATCTACAAATAGTGTCAAATAAGTGTCTGACATGATTTATAATAATATATCAATAATGATAGGTAATATCAACTATGGTATTGTTTTTTTTCTTGATTTAGTTTTTTTATTTTTTATTTTTTTAAACAAAATCAGTGAGGAGGAGTCCAGGGGTGATCAGTAGTTCAGGATATTCAAATGAATCCACTTTCTTTAGAGGTGACCCATTATCTAAAATCATATTTAAATCAAAGAACAATTTGGGCATATTTGAGGAATAAAGACTAAAAAATAAATAATTTTAAAAAACAGAACAAAACAAAAAAAACAGGTCCTAAAGTGGACCCTTGTGGAACACCATTTTCAACAATTAAATAGACTGAAAACCCTGAAAGACAACACATTAATGTATATTATGAAGACAGGCATTAAACCAGAGAAAGACATTTTGAGTTAAATCAATTGTATAGATTAAATAGGATGTGATGACAAAACCAAGTTTTGTTCTGACTTCAGCAGAAGGAAGCTGTCTAAAGAAATAAAACATTCTAGTGGCATTGTTGCAAACATATTGTTTGTCACCTACAAACTTCTTCATAATGCTTATTCTTGACTGTACATGGACTTTTTAATTCTTAATGTAGAAAAAAAATGACCATTTTTGTTTTGAACATTGAAAATATACACTGCAATTTACTTTCCAGAGCCACTGACTGAGTGAAATATTCTATTTTCTGGCGGTTTTTAAGTCTACTGTCATTGAAATCTCACTGACTTGCTGTCTATCAGTCTGACTGACAAACTTACTGCCTGTTTGACACGCGCAGCTTGTTTTTGGCAGATAAGACAGAAAGCATCAATAGATGCTAATGTTTTTATCCTCTCTCCAAGGACACACAGCAGGGAGATAAAACGCAACGCACCTCCAGTCATCACCTCCAGGGAAACCATGGAAACCAGTGTATTTAAACATACCATCTCATACACTCTGTGTGCAGCCTCCTGAAAGATTTTGGAAAATACCTGAGAAGTGCATTGTAAAAACTCTGTCCATTATGAGAGAGAACATTCTCTTAAGTGCAGATTCCCTGTGGATTTAAATTAGCTTTAGAAAGTAATTCATTTTGAAAGTTTCTGCACATAAAAACGAACCCTCCAAGATCACCTCACTAGAGGAAATTAGTGTTGTCAGAGTGAAATATTGTGATTTGAGGTAAATGTACGTCACTTTTTTGTGGCATTTTGCTCTGTTCACAAAAAAAGACTTCGTTCCTGAGAATGTGAAGGCGGATGCTAATTGCTGATGGCTGACAGATGTGATGGGACAGCTGCAGGCTTGTCAGAGTGAAAGTGACTCAGCTCATTTGAGAGGAAGCACGTGGCGGGAATCATGAAACTCCTCGAACACAGAGGAAGGGTTGAGAGGCAGATGTGTGTCCCTAAAACCTGACGACAAATGGTGACCCCACAGACTTCAGAGAAACACAAAGCAGGTGATTGAGAGGACCGCTAGGATGTTCGGTGTGCCGGGCGTCTGTGATCTTTGCCCTCTGTTGTGTCTGCGCTCCTCTGGGACCTGGTCACCTCTCTGCAGGTAGGTAGAACTTCTAGCTGACATCTGAACTCAAGTGCATTAACTTTGACCTGAACACCCTCTGCCCTTTCCATCCCTTCAATTTTTTGAAAAATGTATTTGCTACCATCCCACATGGAAAACTTTGAAAGAAAAAAGAAAGGCTGAAACCCGAAAAATAGTACATCAGTACAACGATAACTGTAATGACGCCATCAGTGAGTGTAATAAAGGCTCCCATATTTTTTCAATTTTTCAGCAAATTGATGGAAGTCTTACAGGTCTCTAGAACATGTGCTTCAATTTTTCATCTTAAAATACGATGAGCTGCTGCTATTCACGCCCCATTCAGGAAGAAGACTCTCTCTGCCTTTGACCACATCACAGATGACACAGACATGAATTAGTGTATGAAATCAGAACTTTCTATCACTTCAAACTTCCTCTGTGAGTGATTATTTTACATGGAAATATCCCAGAATTCACAGCACAGCTGCTGTTTTAAACTTGTGTGTATGTTGAGTTTGTTAAACAACAGAAAATCAGTAGTTTAATGGTGCAGAGCAGCAGCTTGGTTCTAAAGTAGCTGATGGTTCACATGTAGTCTTAACATGATAGCACAACAGAGGACATGAAAATGCAGTCTTTGTTTAGTGGTTTCAGACCTGTCTGACAGCTTCTACCGTCTGTGAATGTCAAAGTTAATGGTAATATTAGCTACATTCGCTGCACATGATAAGACAAACAATCTTCCGTTCCCCAGATGCTGAGAGTGCATAGAGACTTGTGTGTTCACTGCAGCCAACAGCAAAACCTTTGGTGACCTTTGCTGGTAGCTGAGACTTTTTAGAGTCAGCAGAAGCAGGTCTAAAAAGTAAACCTGATGGACTGAAAGGCAGCTGCTCTTTCTGAATGGTTCATCTGGAAGCAGCAGCAGTGAGGAAGCAGGATTATACACATTTTTAGCTCAACGATTGGTACCTCAGTTTCTAAATCTGGAAGGTCATCTACTAAAGGGTTGCTAGAAGAATGACAGATGTTTGTATTTTCACAGCTTCTATTTTACGCCACCAAGTTTTTAGGATGTACAAAACATCCCAAAAATGAATTTTCACCACAGGGGACCTGTAATATATGTTTAATCAAGCAATTTATCTTCAACAAAATATCATTGACATCCTGATTTTGAAATGGTCTGCTAAGAAGCATTAAGGATTTTGAGATAAATTAGCCTAAAATTCCATCCATGCGAAGGTAAAATATAAAAGTTAGTTGGTTCCATTAAAACTCCTGCATGTTTTACAGTTTAAATTGCATGCCTTTTGCACAGATTGCTCATTTCAAGCAAAAGAAAAAAACAAATGATAACAGGAAAATAGGTCTGGGAGTGAATAAAGAGAGATGAGGATGAGGAGAGAGCTGGAGAAAATAAGAGGAACACTAAAGGAAAAGGAGGCGACACAGATGAGTAAGTACAGTAAATAGAGGACAAGGACGAGTTTCCTTGTGAGCAGGCCGCAGCATTTACAGTCTGCAGTCACATTACAGAGGCTTCCAGCCAAAAACTCAACCACACCTGTCACTGAGTCTGTACATAAGCATGCATGCTAATTCGCCTGTCGCACACATCTTCAGTGAGTGCATGGTGGCAATGCACGCATAAATGTGGAGCCCGGTGGAAATTTGGAATTGCAAGGCTGCCAGCTGCTCTGCCGTGACCTGCAATATAAGAGAAAGGTGTGTTAACACAGAGAGGATGAGTTAATGAGAGAAGGATATTTATGTGTGCATGTGTGTAAAGATATGAGATGTGTGTCAAAGAAAACGTATGCTGCCACATGAATATTACTTTGTGTGTCTGTGTGCAAATGGCTGAGTGCCCACGAATGTGACTGACAGGCTGAGTGTGTGCACTGGAGAGTGAAAACACATACACACACACACACACACACACACACACACACACATACACAAGCCGACACGTGGAGAAGAGGCTGTCAAGAAAGCAACCATGCATCTCCATGGAGGATACACCCAGAGACAGAGGGAGGGGGCGAGAGAGGCAGGGAGAGAGTGGGGCCGAGGGGAAGAGAGAGTCAAAGGAAGAGAGGAAGGAAAGGAGGACAGAGGTTAAATTGAAAGAAAAGGCAAAGAGGGAGGGTGGGCGAGGCAGGAGGAGGAGGAGGAGTTGGGGGAGTGGCTGGGCAAGAGAGGTAGACAAAGCAAGGGAGGAGGTGGGAGAGAGAGAGAGAAGGCTGAGTGAAGGCTCAGAGAAAGAAGCAGAAGAAGAAGAAGGAGGAGGAGACAGGGCGAGCGAGTGATAGAGATAGTAAGAGAGAGAGGTGTGTGTTTGAGGGTGTGTATGTGTTTTATTCTCTCCGGTGTTAATGAATGGAAGGCGTCTCCATTGTCTTCAGAACGGTAAGAAGCTCTGCTGCTGCTCAGCATCTGGCTGCTGCTAATTATAGGAGGCTGCATGAGTGTGTGTGTGTGTGTGTGTGTGTGTGTGTGTGTGTGTGTGTGTGTGTGTGTGACCACAAGTTTATCATGCATGTCATACCTGTATGCCAATGTGTGAATGTGTGCATGTGTGTGACATGTGTAACGCTGTGTGCATTTGAAATACAGGACGTAAGCGTACATCAGCTATGAATCTTTGCAGTCTGTGTGCTGCAGGGGGGTTTAACTGTACAGTAGTAAGCTGGGAATATATGTGTGAGTGTGAGTGTGTGTGTGTTTATTCTTCCTCATGTTGCGAGGACATCAGTCTGTTTGCACAGTCACACTGTGGGCACAAAACGCAGTCCCCACAGCATTACATTTCAGTACGCAGACTTTAAAGGTTTCAGGCAAGGATAAGGTTAAGTTTAGTTCTATCTTCGTGATGATCCGTTTGAGTTTTAGATCTTGGTTGTTAGGATGTTTTGGCCAGTCCTCACATTTGGGTGTCCTTCAAGGAGGTGTTTAAGGGTTAAGACTTAGCCAAGACCATGACTGTACTGTTTTATTATTCTCCCTAAACCTACCTGAAATTTTTTTTTCCAGAGTGCACTGACCAACATGTGCACCAACAATGACGAGTAAAAGGAAACAATTCTGTTTATTTCTATAATGCCAATTCATAACACAATTTACAATGCAAAGTGACAGGAAGTGTTAATCAGAAAGTTCAGCGACTAAGGCCATAAAAATCAACACAACTCAAAAATGTACACCAAATGTACAGCGATACACCAGTCCTTGCACTTTTGCTACACCTGGAATACTCTGTGGAAGTCCTGTTCTGTGAGCTTGTCAAGCACCATCTGCGGTGGGCGGTGACTCTCCTCCATTGTGTCAAAAAACAGCGACCCTTCAACTAGAATTTCATTTTGGGCCAGAGAAAGAAGCCATGGGGACCCAAATGTAGCTAGTAGGACAACGATTGTGTTGGTTTGGCCATAAAACTGATAAAACTGTTTTCAGTGCATTGTGACTAGGCACATTGTCATGACTGAGCAATCACGTGCCATCATGCCACAGTTCTGGTCTTTTGCAGGAAATGTTCTCAGTAGGACACATCAAGACTTCACGGTAGAACTCTGCATTGACAGTCTGACCCTGGTGAATGAATTTGTAGTGCACAATCCTGGAAATGTTGAAGAAAAGGATGTAGCACTCTTGACCTGCCGCTTCTTCTTTGGTCTTAAAGACTGTGGCTCTTCTACTGTGACCCAGCTCTCAGGATGATCGTAGACATTTGGTTAGAAACATTCAGAGTCTGTTGATGGAGATCCTTGCAGGCTTGGACACAGTGCAGTTTCTACTCAGAAGGAAGCAGCCTGGCATGAATCTGGCAAGAATGCGGTGCATGTTCAAAGTGGACCATGTCAACAATTTCCCTGATGGTTCCCCAATGATCCTGATCCACAATTTTCTTGGATATTTTTTGTGATTTTGAAGGTGTGTCACCCTGCGCTCTCCTCCTCATCCACTGCCGTTTTGCCCATCTTGAAATGAGAAAGCTGCTCAAAACATCTTGCCTGACTCATTGCTTTACCAGAGTTTGGGATTCCCAATGGTGTTGCACTACCACACACTTACAAAAAACCCCTTAACACAGAGTTCGTTGTTGATTGTGGGATGTGCCATGGCATGATGTCAAATGACAATTAATGATTGCACAGGGGAGAGTCTCTGAACTTTTTAGTCAACCCCAGAATTACAGAAAAAGATTCAACAAATCAAGAGATTCTCTTTCTTCAGTGGAGCAAAAAGCTCCTCTTTAACCGGAAGAAACCACCAGCAGAGCTAGACTCCGGTTGGGTGGCCATCTGCCTCAACTGGATGTGGCAAGGAAACAGGGCAGAGAGAAAAAATAGCAGAGACAAACAAATGATGCACCAAGAGAATATTAATACTACTGAAAACATAGCTTTTTAGAAACAGCCTCCAGTGTATGCAACTCTGAAAATGCCTGCTTGGTGTTGTAGTGTGTCAGGGGGAAATGGTGTATATCAGTGACCTGTGGGTGATGGCAGCTAGATAGTGCAGCATTTTATCATTTTCTTGAACTCGACCAGGAACAAGAAGAAGAAGAAGAAACCATAAATAATAGAAAAGATAGATGTGTCCTCCGACTTAAAGTCTAATTTTCTAGAGGTCTGTGAGCAAATGACTACTTTTTACTTAAGCTTTTACCTCAGGAAGCAATTTCTTAATGTGTTTATAGTCTTGATCGCGAGTTTCAATTCTCCTTTAGTACAATCTGGTGTACATTTTGTAAGGTATGATCCAATTTAGAGGAAAATAGATGATAAAGTAGGGTGTGCTTTTGGGCATGTTTAGTGTCCTTGAGTTCTCGGTTAGTTCCAAAAGGTGGTGATGTACAAATTCCAAATGGTCAAAATGGTAGCTGTTATGTGCTGGGGGCACATTTTTCACCCTTTTCTTTAGTTCATCATATTTTCCCTCACTATGTTATTTTGGTGGTGCTTGTTTTTGTACATATTTAAGTATTTCCCAGGTAAGCATGTTTAGTTGTGTTTTACTGGTAATTGGTGGAATTACTGCTCCGCCTATAAATAGGCTGGCTTTCTGTATGTTCTCTCTCTCGCTCTTGCCTCCAGATCCGCTCACCTAACAGGCTCCACCTCGATGCAGCTTGCCTTGGACCGGTGCGTGCTCCCAACTTCAGCTGACATGCTGGCAGCTTCTCTGATGCCAGCCTGACATCTTTTGTTCCTGGTGTCTGGTTGTTTGACCTGATGGGATCTGGCCTGTTTTCATTCGCCCTTGGGACTTGGGCTTAACTTGGCATTATTCCTTTAGCTCGGGTGTGGGCACCGGCTTTGAGGTCCCTTTATAGAGTTGGCCCGGTGCCGCATCTTTTTGTTTTGTTTGGCCGACCTGCCAGGTCCACCAGTGAGTTGACACTTTGGTTATTTTTGGGGCATGGGGGTGGTTGACTCATTCATTTACTATTATTATTTTTATAAATCAAGACTCAAATAAAAATGAAAGTTTAAAGACCCAACCTTCGTTTCCTTGTGTTCCCTTTGTAAATATGTTTGTCCCTTCTTTGGGCCGTAACATATTTATGGTTGCTCCTCCAAACAAAAAACCCTAGCACGTTGTCTTTGTTTGCCCTTTAGTTGCCTTTGTGCTTTTGCCCTTAGTTATTGGGGGTTTTGTGGTAACTTTTTGTTTAGGTGCATTTCGTTGTGACTCCACTGTAGGGATATTTTGATGATTTTTCTCAATAAATTTGAGTAACTAGTTTGGACATTTGTGGGTTGCTTGGTGTTGCACAATAGCCTTTTAGTTATTTGGGCTGAGTGTGTTTCAAATTTAATCATGTCTTTCAGTTTTACTCTGGAAGACTTTGTGAAAGCAACGACTTTGGATGTTTTTCACAAGTGCTCAAAAGATAATTTAGTCGCACTTGCTGAATATTATGAGGTCTCAGTTTCAAAGCAGGCTAACAAACCAACTACTAAGCTGGAGGTGCTCTCCGTGCTGGCAGAGCGTGGGATTTTTCCGGCTTCAGTGCTCCCAAAAAGCCCTGGTTTGTCCTCTGGTATGGAGGAAACTGTTCATTTAAAGGAGCTGGAAGTGGAGCTTCAACGACCGTCTTTGGAGCATAAAAAAATTGAGCATCAGACTCAAATTCGCCTGTGAGAACTTGAGTTGGCCATGCAGCGGCAGCAGCAGCTTCATGACACATATTTTGACGTGAGCAAAAATGTTCGTCTCATCCCTCAATTTAACGAGAAGGATTTTGACAAATACTTTACTTTGTTTGAGAGAGTAGCAGAATCACTTAAGTGGCCTAAAGAGGCGTGGACAATTTTGTTACAAGTTCACTTGTTGGGAAGGTACAGGAAGCTTATGCATCACTGTCTGCTGATGATTGTCTTGATTTTGACAAGGTTAAAGCTGCAAATCTTCATATTTATGAACTTGTGCCGGAGGCTTACCGACAAAAATTTTGCCGACTGAGATGGCAATATAATCAGCTGTATGTGAAATTTGTAAGAGAGAAAGAGGTTCTGTTTGATAGGTGGTGTTCCTCTCAGAATGTGACTGAGTTTAATCAGCTTAAACAGCTAATATTGATGGAGGATTTCAAAAATTGCCTCCTGGATAATGTCACCACGTATTTAAACGAAAACAAAGTTACTGACATGACTAAAGCTGTGGTGCTCGTGGACGAGTGCGTGCTAACACACAAGTCTGGCTTTGCAGACCGGCCTTCTGCTTTCAGCAGCTCTAACCGAACCAATGTTAGTGGCAAGGAAAGCAAAAATTTGTCTGTGCCTGTTGAACCAATTACTGACTCTGCACTTAAGGTTGACATTAAAACAGACGCACCTGGGACAAAGATTAAAGATGACATCACATGTTTCTATTGCAAAAAGAAAGGACGTCATTTCTAACTGCCCGACGCTGAAGAAAAAGAACATTAAACCCGTGGCACTAATCGAAACCATGAACCATGTTAGCCAGTCACTTCAGTCTCAAAATCCCTGTGACTATGCTGACTTTAAGCCATTTGTGATGGAAGATTTTGCGTCTGTGTCCACTGACAATGAAAAGATCCCAGTGAAAATTTTGCGGGATGCTGCAGCCTCTCAGTCTTTTATTCTGGAGGGGGTTTTGCCGCTCAGACGTCCCCATGCATAGCTTTAATATGCAGGACGTTGGAGTTCCCTTACACAGAATTGTGATGCCATCGGACCTGTGGTCAGGAGATGCGGTGGTCAGTGTGCGTCCTGGTTTCCCCGTCACTGGTGTTTCTGTGATAATGGGAAATGATCTGGCAGGAGGCAGAGTGTTGGTAACACCTGAGGTTACACCTGTCCCTGTTGCATGTAAACGTCCTGACGAGCTAGCATTGCAATATCCAAAAGTTTTTACATGTTGTGCCGTTATGCGCGCAGCTGCAAAACGTGACAAAGAGCAGGATGAGGATGACATTAATTTAAGTGACAGTTTTATGTGTGTGTTCGATGCTGAATCCCGTAATGAACCCTCGTTGACTAAAAAGAACAGAGAGAAAAGTGGACTTAACATACCTGATGTGGGTAGTTTGTCGCTGTCCAGGCAGCAGTTGATTACTGACCAAAAAGCAGATAGAAATTTGACACATCTGCTTGAGAATGCTGTGACTGGTGACGTGAGTGAATCGATGTCTTCCAGTTACTTTGTGAAAGACGGATTGTTGATGCGTAAATGGACACCGCTAAATGTTTTTCCCATTGAAGAGTGGCGTGTAGTTATGCAAATTGTTGTTCCCATGCCAATTCATGAAGAAATATTAAATCTGGCTCACGATATTCCACTTGCTGGCCATCTTGACACTAGGAAGATGTATGATCGTATTCTGCGCCATTTCTTCTGGCCGGGGTTAAAAGGCGATGTAATACATTTTTGTAGATCATGTCATTGGTGGCAAGTTGTGGGAAAACCTAATCAGGCTATTCCTCCCGCTCCCCCGTATCTAATTCCAGCAGTTGGTAAATCTTTTGAACAGGTACTGGTAGACTGTGTGGGTCCATTGCCTCGAACGAAATCAGGTAACAAATTCCTAATAACAGTTATGTGTGCAGCTACCCGATTCCCAGAAGTTTTTCCAGTGCGTAAAATCACTACTCCAGTCGTTAGGGCAGGCGCTGACAAAGTTCTTCTTGCTGTTTGGGTTGCCTCGAGTGGTGCAGACGGATCAGGGCTCAAACTTTATGTCCAAGGTGTTCGCCCAGGTCTTAAACCAGCTTAAAATACAGCACTGTCATTTCAGCGCGTATCACCAGGAGAGTCAAGGCACACTGAAACGTTTTCATCAGACGCTAAAAACAATGCTGCGTAATTACTGTTTGGAATTTGAAAAAGACTGGGATGAGGGGATTTATTTGCAAATGTTTGCTATCCGGGAGGTGGTTCAGGAGTCTCTTGGTTTCAGTCCCTCAGAGCTGGTTTTTGCACACACTGTCCGTGGCCCAATGAAACTGTTGAAAGACAAGTGGTTGTGCGGAGACACCAAACAGAATCTCTGTTGGACTATGTCAGTCATTTTAGACTACAAATGCGCCGTGTCTGTGAAACTGCGAGAGACAATCTTGAAGTCACACAGGGCAGGATGAAGTCTTGGTCTGATAAAAAAGCCAAGGTAAGAGAGTTCAAACCTGGTGAGAAGGTTTTGATTTTATTGCCCATTCCTGGCTCCAGTTTGCAGGCACGGTTCTGTGGTCTGTATATCATAAAAAACATAGTTGGCGATCGGGACTATTTAATCTCCACCCCTGACTGTCGCCGTGCAACACGTCTGTGCCATGTAAATATGTTAAAACCGTATTTTGAGAGAGGTAATTCATTTGTGTCGGAGTCTGACGAGCCTGTTGTAATCCCTGGGGAACTGTCCAGTGACGCTGGTGCTGAGGGCTCCCAGCCACGTGTCAGTTTGATGACAGAGGTACAGGAGCTTTCCAGTTCAGCACCCCCTAAAGATGAGGGCTTTGTCTGTGGCTTTGACACAGGGGAAGTTTGCAAATTCAATTGCATTACAGAACTTGTCTACATTGCTTGCTCATCTTGATGACTAAGAGCAGGCTGATGTCATTAAACTGATTCAGTCATATGGCTCCCTCTTTGGTGATGTTCCCTTGCAGACGCGTGTGCTCAGCCATTATATTGACGTGGGTGATGCTAGGCCAAAAAAACAACATCTGTATCGCGTCAGTCCTGACAAACGTAGTCGGTTGAAAAAACAGGTTGACTACATGCTGCAACATGGCATAGCTGAGCGTAGCACTAGTCAAAGCCTAGCCTGTGCGACTTCAAGATTGTCTCTTGCAATTTCACACGCACGGTGCATTTGTAGTCTAAAATGACTGACATAGTCCAACAGATTCTGTTCGGTGTCTCCGCACAACTACTTGTCTTTCAACAGTTTCATTGGGCCATGGGCAGTGTGGAGCTCTCCGTGCCTGTTGACAATTTAAAAACAAGGTGATGATTGTTTCTGCACAGACTTTAGGAAAGTCAATGGTGTGACCAGGCTGGATTGTTATCCATTACCAAGGATGGAGGATTGTATGACTCATGTTGGTGCAGTCAAATATGTGACAAAGCTTGACTTACTTAAAGGACACTGGCAAGTCCCTTTAACAGAGCACGCCAAGAAAGTATCCGCCTTCGTCACACCCAACGATTTCCTCCAGTACAAGGTAATGCCTTTCGGCATGTGTAACGCACCCGCTACATTTCAAAGGCTCATGAACATTGTACTGTCTGGTTTGTGTTTCCGTGAAGCATACCTTAATGACGTTATTTGTTTGTCTTCATGGGGGGAGCATTTGGATCACTTGGACAGGGTGTTTGAGCGTCTGCAGGACAGCAGTTTGACGGTGAACCTTTCAAAATGTGAATTTGACAAAGTCACTGTTACCTATTTGGGGAAACAGGTGGGGGGAGGTCAGGTGCACCCGGTTCAGGCTAAAGTTGAGGCTATTTTAGCTGTTCCGCCTCCCGCTAACCGTACGGAGCTTCACTGGTATTTGGCTATGGTCGGTTATTACAGGGGGTTCTGTAAGAATTTTTCGGCTGTGGCTGCTCCTTTAACAGACCTCCTCAGCCTGAAGGTTGCGTTCTGTGGGACTGATGCATGCCGGTCTGCCTTTGATCAGACAAAGGCGCTGCTTGTTTAGGCCCCTGTGTTAGCTGTGCCATGCTTCAAGAGGCCTTTTAAGCTAGCCATAGATGCCTGCGACTCTGGTGTGGGTGCCGTGTTCCTTCAGGATGGGTGTGATGGAGTCGAGCATCCTGTGTCATTTTTTTTCACGAAAGCTTGACAGACACCAGCGGTGGTACTCCACCATCGAAAAGGGGCGCTGGCTTTGGTTATGGCCTTGGGACATTTTGAGGTGTACGTGGGTGGTTCTGGTGTGCCTGTGATTGTATACACGGACCATAATCCCCTGGTCTTCCTTGGACGCATGCATGATAAAAACTGGAGGCTGATGAATTGGTCCTTGCGCTTGCAGCAATTTAACATTGTCATTCAGCACATCCGTGGGAAAGACAACACAATTACCGACGCTTTGATGCGTCTTTAGAACAGTTACCATTGGACTGAATAAGCCGAAGGTTTTTTGTTTTTTTCTTTTCAAACCACACAGCTTCTCTGATGCCAGCCTGACATCTTTTGTTCCTGGTTTCTGGTTGTTTGACCCGGTGGGATCAGCCGGCCTGTTTTCGTTTGCCCTTGGGGCTTGGGCTTAGCTTGGCGTTATTCCTTTAGCTCGGGTGTCGGCACTGGTCTTGACGTATAGGGTTGGACCGGTGCCGCATCTTTTTGTTTTGTTTGGCTTGTTTTTGGGGCACGGGGTGGTTGAGGATTTATTCGTTTTTATTATTATTTTTATAAATCAAGACTCGAATAAAAACTAAAGTTTAAAGACCCAACCTTCATTTCCTTGTGTTCCCTTTGTAAATATGTTTGTTCCTTCTTTGGGCTGTAACAGTAGCCTAGAAACCAGAGCCGGCCCTAGGCATAGGCAGTACAGGCAAATGCTAAGGGCGCCAACATCCACGGGGGGCGCCACAAGCGGAGGAGGGGAAGCGGCCGGAATGCACAGGCAATATTTGGCTGCAGATTTCATATTGGTTTATACATTATGAAGAGAGTAAAATAGTGTGGCACTCAGGGAAGGAAAGAAGAGGAAGAAAAACGGAAAAAAGACACAGGTACGGCAACGTCAATGCGATGGAATTAACTAGATTAAGCAGGATTGTCGTCAGCGTGAAATAGCCCGTTACGCTGCTGCTTGAAAAAAATTACGCTGCAAATTGGGCCGATACGTTGTTTTTGAGGGTATTTAGCGGGCAAATGATCATTTCTCCACGTTGATTGTACCTGGCTAACTGACATGTCTTCAGGCAAATATTTATCAACAAGCAGGGATGCAGTTTCTCTACCTTTAGCAGCAAAGACGTTACGATAGCATCGTAGCTGCTAATGTTAGCGGCAAAGACGTTAGTGAACCGTCTTCGCTAACAAAAAGCAGCAAAGACAACCGTAGAGAAACTGTATCAGCGCTTGTGATAAAATATTTGCCTGAATACACATCAGTTAGCCAGGGAGTGTCGCCAAGACAACTCCCCGCTGTGCTGTCAAACATTTCTGGTGAGAACTGTGTTAACTTAATGGATCGTGGTTACTGTTGTCAGAGCAATGCTAACTTGCTAGCTTATTTTGGACGATAGCAGCATTGTTTATAATCACTAAATAGCTATATTTGACTTACGTTAATATGCTCCCACCACCTCAAATTAATCAGGGATATTTTGAAAGTCAATATCAGGCCTGTTCAGGTGGTATTTTAAACTGTTGAATGCATTTTCCCTGCTGTCTGTTAAAATGCTTAGTTTTCCTTCCTCTATGTGCTATAGGGTGCTAAGTTTACTCCAGTATTAAAGTGCAGTTAATAATTCATACTTTATCTTTCTCCATATTATAATAAATTACACACGCGCACGCAC
>NW_007578033.1:238140-251042 GCF_000690725.1 Stegastes partitus
AGCTTCATCATTAAACTAAGTAACTAACAATGAGTGACAAACAGGTCATTCACATTTTTATTCAACAACTGAAACCTTTTACAGCAAAACTAAACATCTTTAGTTTTGCGGCTGCGGACTGTTTAGCAGGATCCTGTCCCTAAACAGCTGGCTCCTCTCTGCTTGCAAAACTCACAACCTGGGCTTTATCGATAATTTCAACCTCTTCTGGAACCGCTCGTCATTCTATCGTACTGATGGAGTTCACCCAAACAAGCTGGGTAGCTCAGTACTAACTGGAAACATCCAACATGCTGTTCAGACGCTCCCACATTGACTATCCAACTGTCAATCATCAACCTCCTCAGTAACTTCTTCTCCCTCATCTCCAGCAGCCTACACCTGTACTCTGCTCTCTAGCTCCCCCCGCAGGCAGTGTAAACAAGCCACCCCGAATCCTGCGCTTTTAAATATTGGACCACTCATACTGACTCCACCTGAGCCTCCTCCACCATATAGCATTCCTATCAGGATCACACCCCGGTATTCAACCAAGCCCCCTAAGCAGTCTACAGACCCTTATGTTAGGTCAGATAATTTCATAAAAATCCGCTGCAGTAACTCCACCACAACCAAGCCCTGCACCTCCGCTGTCTTCGGTCTTTTAAATGCTCAGTCAATATCCAACAAATCTTTAATTCTTAATGATCTAATTACTTCCCATAACCTTGATTTTTTACTTCTCACAGAGAGCTGGCTTAAACCAGGGGAATGCACCCCACTAGTGGAGCTAAGTCCTCCTGAGTATAGTTTCCTCAGTGCACCTAGGCTGACTGGTCGTGGTGGGGGTATTGCAGCTGTCTTTAAAAATGTTTTCACCTGTATTCCTCTAAATTTAGGTTCTTATATAACCTTTGAAATTCTCTCTTTTAAAATCATGTGTGACAATCCCATCTGCTGTACAATCATTTATAGACCTCCTCATCTAAATACTGGGTTTCTCAAGGAATTCTCTGAATTACTGTCCTGTCTTGTTTTAAAATTTGACAAAGCTATTGTGGCTGGTGATTTCAACATCCATATTGACAACCCTAACTCACTTGCCACCGAATTTCTAAACATCTCCAAATCCTTTAACCTTGTACAGCATGTCTCTGGCCCCACCCACAACTGCGGACACACTCTTGATTTAGTATTCACCTTAAATTTATCACCTAACTCACTGAATAAATTTGACTTCATTTCTGATCACAAATGTATCACTTTTGATGCACCCCTAGTAACAACTAAAATAGTCCAGAAACGCTCAATTCATTCCCGCATCTTCAACAGTCAGTCCGCAGCTGCCTTCTCCAACCATTTCTCTGAAATAACCAACAGTCCTCCTCACTTTCCAAACATCAACGAACAAGTCATTTGGTTCAATAATGTGTGTACCTCTGCCCTTAACATCGCTGCCCCGTACATTTCAAGGACTACACCAGCAGTCAACAAAACACCCTGGATAAATGACAATATTAGACAGCAAAGAAAGGAATATAGGAGGGCAGAACGTAGTTGGAAAAAATCAAAACTTCAAGTCCACTATCTACACATGAACGAATTACTACTAAAGCTGAATCAGACTATTGAAGATGCACGAACAAATTATTTCTCTAACCTGATAAATAAAAATAAACACAACCCGAGGTTCCTGTTTAGCACTATTAATCAACTAGTTAATCCCACTCCCCCCCCCATCCACATCTCATCTCCCAGCGATTGTGAACGCTTCCTATCATTTTTCGTTGGCAAGATCAATAGTTTGAGATCAAACTTCTCCCTGGCTGATTTACCTTCCTCTCCACCAAATCACCCCAACCTTATGTCTGAACTAACCCAAGTGTCCTTACAGAGCCTCACCACTGTAGTAGCCCATATGCGTGTCTCAAGCAGCCCTTACGATACTGTCCCACCTAAATTCTTAAAATCTGTATTCCCGGTCCTGGGCCCAAGTATACTCTCCATTATCAACCACTCTCTCACTTCTGGCTCCGTCCCTGATTACTTTAAAATTGCTAGTGTCCAACCCCTTCTCAAAAAACCCACACTAGATCCAACCAAACCTGAAAATTACAGACCAATCTCCAAATTACCATTCATATCCAAAATCCTAGAAAAAATTGTTACAGATCAACTTCTCAACTTAGTTGAAGGAAATACAATATTTGACAAATTTCAGTCTGGTTTCCGTCACAAACATAGCACTGAGACCGCACTACTGAAAGTAACTAACGACATCCTGATGCACGCAGACAACGGTGAACATTCCATCCTCATTTTACTAGACTTAACAGCAGCCTTTGACACCATTGATCTTACCATCCTCTTAAACAGACTCCAAAACTGGATTGGTATCTCAGGTACAGCACTGAACTGGTTCCACTCATACTTAACAAACAGACATTTCAACATCCGTATCAACAACCATGTATCCTCCTCTGCTCCCCTCCTGTGTGGAGTCCCCCAAGGCTCAGTACTCGGCCCTGTCCTGTTCTCCCTATACATGCTTCCCCTTGGTCACCTGCTCAGTCAGTTCCATGACATATCTTATCACTGTTATGCCGACGACATCCAAATCTACTACTCTGCAAAAATCAATAACCTTAATCAACTAACCTCCCTCCACGACTGTTTAGCTGCCATTAAAGACTGGATGTCCCACAATTTCCTTCACCTAAACCCAAGTAAAACAGAAATTCTCATAATCGGACCAGACACCTTCTCCACCACAGTTCATCAGGTTATTGGTCCCCTCCACTCAAACATCAAACCCACTGTTAAAAACCTTGGAATCACCTTCAACCAGCACCTTTCTTTCAACCAACATGTCACTAAGCTTGTCCAGTCCTGTTATCTTCAACTTAGAAATATTGCCAAAATTAGACACATCCTCTCCCCTTCTGACCTCGAGCTCCTCATTCACACCTTCATCTTCTCCCGTCTAGATTACTGCAACTCACTCTTCACCTGCCTCAGTCAGTCCTCCCTTAATCGCCTTCAATTAGTTCAAAATTCAGCTGCCAGATTATTAACACGAACCAGTCGTCGGTCCCACATCACACCAGTACTTGCTTCACTACATTGGCTTCCAGTAAAATCCCGCATTCACTTCAAAATACTCCTAATTACTTTTAAAGCCCTGCACAACCTCGCCCCCAGTTACATTTCTGATCTCTTAGTCCCGTACTCAACCTCACGACCACTCCGTTCATCAAACCAAAACCTCCTATCCATCCCCCGCTCCAACTTAGCAACTAAAGGTGACCGCGCATTTGCTATTCTGGCCCCAACCCTCTGGAATAGTCTTCCCCAGTCCATCAGATCATCAGATTCCATAGACAGCTTCAAGCAGCTCTTAAAAACTCACCTATATAAACAAGCATTTCATTAAATCAGGACAGTGTAGGGTGTGTGCGTGTGTATGTATATACTTGTGTATGGATGTTTATGTCTTTATTGTGTCTGTACCGGTGTATTAAGTGTTGGTTATGGGTCTGTCTCAGGGATTGTTTGTGTCTTGTGGCCATGGTGTGTGTCAGAAAGTTTGTATTCTGCTTGCTGAAACTGTTTTCGTATTCTTGTTTATTTCTTTCTATGTAAAGCACTTTGTAACATGTTGTTTTAAAAAGCGCTATACAAATAAAGTGTTACTTACTTACTTACTTACTTACTTTTTATCAAAAATGATTTAAAATAAAATAAGAGCAGCTCTGCATCAAATTCCTAAGTGGTCCACAGTCCTTTGTTTTGTAAATAGTAGAAATTAAATATACAAGCTATAGAACATTTTTTTCTAGTTGTATAAAGCCTTATTTATATGTTTGTTTTTTTTTAAATTTAGGTCACTTGTTTCTTCAGTTTCATTTAGTGCGTTGTTTATACTTAAATAAAAGCTTGAATACATGCATACAGTTTGTGTTACTGTATGAAAACTACGAGTGAAATTCATTGTGATGCTAGGGGGCGCCACCTGCAATCTTGCCTCGGGCACCAAATTGGTCAGGTCCGGCCCTGCTAGAAACCAAAAGGTGATGTCACAGTGTCTACATCCATCTTGCATATGCAGTCCATGGAAGAAACGCAATTACAGCAATGCTTTGTAGACTTGTTGTCAAGTGACTATTAAAGCAGACTGACTTCTGGGATGAAGCTGTAAATCTTAACTTGCTGAAATTGTTGTAATTTTCTTGCATAAAAAATCCATTGAAAATGGAAATAGTATGTCAATATTAAAATTATATAAAGATGGACAGCATAATGGCTCCCACGAAGTGATGCCAAAATATGGTGGAATTTAGCACTGCCATCTACCCATTGCGTAGCCCTGCGATAGACTGGCGACCTGTCGGGGTGTATAGATAATGGATGGATGGATGGATGGATGGATGGATGGATGGATGGATCTACCCAACGGTAACCAGCATCTACTCGGCCCTAACAAACTAAGGCCAATGTTAAACTTCATCCTCCTGTATGGAAGGGACCGCTAGGGTCCATGTTGGCTGTCAGATATTTGTTGTCTCTCTATGTCCACGAGAGTGGTGTCACATGTGCCATCTTTGTCAGGTTAATATTACACTGACAAAGAACTTAATTTAAATAGGTTTTCAAAGAGGTTAATTAACTTAGAGGTTAAAAATCAGGTTGGCCTAAGAAACATGTTTTGGCTCATAATAGGTTTAGTTTCAGGTTAGGTTGAAAGTAGATTTAGATTGAGGTCAGAAATATGTTTAGGTTGGGTTAGAATTAAAAGTTAAGTTTCAGAAATAATTACTTTTAGGTTAAGGAAAGACTCACGTGAGATGGTCAAGGGGATTTTAGAATGAGGTTATGTCGAGTTTAGAATTCGCATTAAGTTTTCATCTTGAGACAATCAGTTTTAGATCGGAACAGGTTACTATGTAGCCAGGTGCTGAGGCATGCATTATCTTCTAACGGGGTCCTCAGAAGTACCGTAATCCAGACAAGTGAGCTGCACCTCCTCTTCCTCCTTATCAAGCAGCCCTGTGTGAAGCAGCAGCTGAATAAATTTGCAACTCGTTTTAAATCAAACATGAATTCATGCTAAATACTGCAAACACACAGCGGAGCAGCTCTGCTTCTTCTTTTTCCCCTTCTTTTTCTTCAGCTGAGGAAGCTGAGCTGTGACTGCTGGAAGCTCACCAGTAACACCAGCACACTGCAACAACTGGGGCATAAACAACCCATTTGTCTGTTCAGGCATACTGCATCTTTTATGCTTTTTCAGGATGTTTTGAGAGGGACTGTTTTCGACAAAGCGAGACATGACGAAGGTCCAAAATTTGAATTAGCGTGGACCAGGGCTGGGTTATAACAAGCAAAAGCGAGCAACTGCCTGAGGCCCATAGGCGTAGGGGCACCAAAATACCCCTGCGTTTATTCAAGTTATGAGAAGTTTGCAGTACAGATGTGGAATACTAAATATGACCATTCTTGTTGAGAAATTTTGTGTCAAAATTTAGTTTTAACACCCAAAATTTTCTAGATTTTCTATATCAAGTAATCAAGGAAGGTGGTATTATTCTCCTGTCAAGTGCTGTAAGGCTGCAACCAACAATTATTTTCATTCCAAAACATCTATTCGTTAACTTTTTTTTGCAGTGTATATTGGTGCAGATTTTTGACTGCAATATTTAAATTAAAGCTGCAAGCAGCGTTGGTCGGGTCCTCGGTTTGTCAAATGAACCTCTGGGGCTTTTAACCTCTGTTTTGATGGTTTCACTTATTCACTTTCACTCTCCCATACAGCCACAATTTTCACCAAATATGTGTAAAAACAGCATATTTTTGTGGTAAATCTTGTTAGAAAGCCCTCAGTGTCATTTTTAAAGCTGTAGGACCTTTAGTTTTTTGTGTAGATGACCAAATGTCACAGCATGTCTGCACATGTCCCATAGACAGCCATACAAAGTATGAGCCGAGGCTGCGACAGCTCATCAACTTTAACGGCTCATCATTCAAAAACTGTTTGAGAAACGACAAATCCCTTCAGAACTGTTGTACATCAAGGCCTTCTCTGTCTCCTGTGCATGACATTTTATAAAGAAAACAGGCCTCTTTTCTTTCTTTTATTTAATGAGTCTCCTCAGTGTGGCTCTGTATGGAAAGAAAGAAAGAAAGAAAGAAAGAAAGAAAGAAAGAAAGAAAGAAAGAAAGAAAGAAAGAAAGAAAGAAAAAAAGAAAGATCAACTGTGACATGGGGAACAGAATTCTTCTTTAAGCCAGAAGAGACAGCAAATTTCCTTCTTTATACCTCGTTTAGTGAACAGATTTTAGAGGCCGTTCGCAATTACTTGTCAGCACGTTCAGGAAGAAATAGAATATTGACACTTGGCTACTGAAGCATGTCGGCCATGCGGGTACTAAAGGCTTGCTGCCTGCTTTGCTCTGGTTGTTTGAGCTGTGGGACGATTTGAATCAAACATACCCGAACAAGGTCAGATGAACTGTATGAGCGCCCCGCCAATGCTGCTAAAAAAGAAGCATCTTTTCATCATATCCGTGCCTAATTTTGGAAACACACGGTGCACCTTTACTTGAGGAATCACACAACTCAGTTTCTGTTTCTTTTTTTTTCTTTTCTTTTTTTTAATCCTTTGGAAGATGAATTTCTTAACTTTTTTTCTTGGTGAATTCAAAATTACATCTTATAGATGTTCCTGCAGTGGTTCTTGAAAAGATGACCCACTCATAACAACGTTTAAAGACACAACTTGGTTTCATGCAAGAATGATTGCAGGCAGTTCCGTGTTGACAAATAGAAATCATTGTCAGGGTTTTGGGCCAACAAGACAAAGGCTTCTGTAGCGGTTAATGGCCTCTGGTTGGAACTTATGTGTCTAAGATGAGCTGTGATTTACAAGGATGTCCTGTCACAAATTGTGCTCTCCCTGTATGCCACCTGTGTTAAAGTGGATGTAAACAAATGATTGGGCTTAGGTAGCTTTTTGTAAAGCATTGCTTAAGAATGTGCTGATGAAAACCCAGCAAGTGATGCGTCATTGTGACAGAAATAAAGAGGAAGTGGTTCCTGCTACATGAAGTTAGAGATTAAAAAATGTCTTTCTAAATCAAAACGATCCATTAGTTCTAAAAGTAATAATTAATAATATTACCTGCAATATTCAGTATAGTGTGTTTGCATCTTTTCTTCATTTTTAAACTACTCACATGTATAATGCGTGCTACCACTGAAACATGCCTATAAGGCTAATTTCTGTTTCCTTAATATAAGACTCAAAAACAAAGGAAAAAAGACAGAATTTTTTTTGGTCAAATTATTTTACAGCTTGTAAAGTAGAAATCGGTTATTTTCATTTACAGAGAAAGCTCTCTTTCACTAACACCAATATCAAGCACTCACAACTTCCAAGAAGATGCGTAGGATTCCCATTTTAATTACTAGTACTGTCAGCACAGATTTGTCTTGGTTTTGTAGTTTTTAATAAATTTCATGCCAGGATCTGTGACTAAAACAGGCCAAGTTCAAACAGATGCAGGACTGTGCTGATTTGCAGTATCGTGTTCTGGGTCAGCGCTGAGCATACCTGTGATTTGTCACGCAAGTCCACATGGGAAATGTAGTTCAAATGTGAGAAACTCCACACGGTCACAAGAAGTCAACACAGAAAGCAAGTAAAATATTGCTTCATCAAAATTATTTCTATGTGATAATTTAGCAATACAATATTTGGTCCAATTCATCAGTGTTTCCGCTCCACAATTCATTTAACAGCTGTCTACCCCCAGCAGAACGGGAAGATAATCATAAATACCATGAAAAATTCATAACTTGACCTATTTGTTCAGCAACTCACCTAAAAGAACAAAAGCAACTCCAGTCGCAGCTCAAATGTCCATATAGCACTATCTGAACAAAATAATTTCTCATATATTGTTTCATTTTTACCAAGTTTATGTTTTATTTTCTCTTTTTTTTTAATTGTTTCTCTCAATAATTTGGCACTCGCATCATAATTTTTTGCTCACATGTTGAGTTGAGGTGTCAGTGAAATGAAAAAATGCTGGTGTTAATTCCTGCATTGTAGCCAGAAGCAGAGTTGAGGATATTGTTTCATTACTGTGAATTTTGAAGGCAGATCTTTGTGGAGAAGAGTCAGCAATCCAAAATAAGCCGGTCTCATCGGGGTAGCGGTGAAGTGAAGTGAAGTGTTACGGCACTCAAGAGCACTGCTGCTCAATTATTTAGTGAACGAGCTGCTGGGACATTTGCTAGCCTCTGTAGCTTGCAGGACAGCAAGGAGGGGGTTTTGGCGGCAGACTTAGAAACAGAGAGGACCTTTAATTTTAAAAAAGGTATGATGATGTTTGTCATTTGTCCCCAGACGTCTGTGTGGGTCTTTGTTAGACATTTCTTTCGCGGCTACAATATTTGTCAAACTTGTGCATGCAGCAGAAAGTGTGGATTTGAAAAGTAACGCACTGCTTGTGTTAAACTGCATTAGCATTAGTCTGTAAATAGCTAAAATTTCCTTTCAGAGTTTCAGTTTTAAGTAGTTTGTGTTCAGTTTCTCAAGTTTTTGATCACACAAGGCAGTGGTTTAAGTGAATTAATGGGACTTTTTTTTAACCCTTACAGGTACAGGTCTGCTAACTGTTAGCTGTTCTTGTAAATGTGAAGCAAGGAATGTACAGGGCAGAAACCTCTTGCTTGCTGTTTAAAACTATATTGTGTCAGTAATACATTCTCTGTGGCATCATTTAGGAGGACAGTCAATGCAGCTCTGATTAGTGGTACTATGGTTCCTTCCCCCTCTCCTGATTTACTGCTATAACTGTGTTTCCACTGATTTTTAGTTTGTCACTTATCTTGCTGTGTCTTTTTTCTGACTGTGTGAAATCTCACAATCTGATTTTTATCGTTCCTCTTGCAATTCCATTTCTTTTGGAGCCGTGGTGTAGACATGCGTTACACATGACTCATACGTTCAAAAAAGACAATGTTCTGGTATTCCGGGTCATTTTGTAACCATTGTCATGCAGTTAGGCTAATTAAAAACAACACCTTTATTTAATTTTGTTGGGGTCACTGATCTCGGGTGTATTTGCTTTGTTGAATAGAGTTTCTACAGTTGTTGTTTTTTTGTTTTTGTTGCTATGGCGACGTAGGAGTGGCAGCCAGTTGCAGCAGCTCCTTCCTACTTTCTGTGTTTTTAGCTGTTTACTTCGATTTTTCTTTGATCTTTTTGATATTTTCATTTCACACAGCTTTACATTTGTGCGGGAACAGTGGAGATGCAGATGGCATTTCTGTTGGTCTGTTATTTGCTTTTTTTGCGAGTTTTTGGGTTCCGCGTCTGGCGAGCCATTGAGCCGTTGAGCTCTATTGTTTTTACACTCATAAACAGCTGTTAGCGCTGAGCCAGGCCAAGCCACCGTCATGGGAGAAACCGGACTTCTTCGATGAGCTCCACAGGAGGAAGAGGGGATGCAGGGCAGGAGTGAAGCGTTGGGAGAAGAGGAGACGCTACAAGCTGTCCATCCGTCTATCATCATGAGATACATGAGGTCTCTCCCTAACGGATGGAAAAGCTAACAGCTAACAGCACTGACCCGGCTGCAGCCAGAGTATCAGGAGTGAAGCCTTATGTTGTTCACGGAGTCATGGCTGAACGATCTCACTCCGGACTCGCTCATAACTTTGGACAGATTTCACCTGATCAGAGCAGACCGGAGCTTGAGGAAGAGTGGTAAGAAGAAAGGCTGGGGACTCGCCATGTATGTGAATGAGAGACAGTGTAATGCTGGGCACATTAGCGTTAAAGACCGGCGCTGCACGAAGGATGTTGAACTGCTGGTGGTTGGTTTGTGGCCATTTTACCTGCTGAGGGAGTGTTCGCATGTCCTGGCGATTGCAGTTTACATTGTTTATAGTTGTTATAATAACTAGAGTATTGTTAGAACACTACGCATCACTGGATTTCACGCCTAATTGACTGGATATCAACCTGTGTCTGGTCTTTTCATGACAGTCTGAACAACACAGATCCAATTGATGATGACTATTCAAATATTGGGTGCGGTCAGGGGGGACACTTCCACCCCAGGGGAGCGCTCCGACGGGGTGGAAGTGGTCAGAACGCACAGGCAGTACTTGGCTGCTGATGCCAATTTAGTTAGCGGTCACAGTTCTGTCTACACCATCCACGGCGGCGGCGGGGGAGTGGCAGATAAGCTCCACCGTTATCATCCATGCTTACTTCTGCAAACACTGAGCACGCTCGCTGTGTATGACGTTGTTGTGTCCTCTTCTGCGCATGCAGGACACTTTTGGGTCATATGAAGTTCACACAGGAGAGCACATACAAGCCACATTTAATTGGAAATGTAGGCAAACTTGCAAAAAAATTGGATTTCACAAAACAATCAGAAAAAATTGGGCATTAAGTCTTGCAGCCTGAACATAGCCAATCTGTCGGATTGTTTAATCAGATAATACGCTGTTATCCTTATTTGTGACATAAAATGTCACGTCACAGTCAGAATGCAAAGCTGTCGGTATATTAAGGCTATTTTTTAATGGATTCCGTTCGTTTTCCCTAAAAATCTGTCGGATAGCAAGGTTTTCAGATTGTTAAGGGTCAGAATGTCAAGTCACGACTTTAATGCAATTGTTGAGCCATGATGCACTTTGAATCATCTGATATTTAGATGGTATTTCACAGGGGTACTTACTTCAGCTGTATATTGTAAAACTAAGCACAAATTTGATTTGAGCTTCCCTTGCTTTAGCTCCTAATTACGACTGATACTGCTAACTTATTCCGCCACTGCTCACTGCTGCTGATACTGAACTTATGCCAGTATCTGCTTTTGATATTGTGTATTGGCTATTGTTGTAGCATTAGCTTGTCCTGCTGCTGCTAACTGCCGGTGATGCCACTAAGTACTGTTGATAACATTAACTACTGTTGATGTCACTAACTGCTGTTGATGCCGCTAACTACTGCTAATGCTACTAACTACTGTTGGTCCACTAACTATTGGTGATGCCACTAACTACTGCTGATGCCACTAATTGCTGTTTATGCTGCAAGTTTTTATTGCTGCCAAGAATTCCTGCTGCTAACTGCTCCCATTTTCTGCTCCGATCACTGTTAATGCAAGATACTTTTGAAACTGATGCTAATACTATTGATTCTGCTGGCTTCTACTTCTGCTGCTAGCTCCTCAACACTGAAAACTACTACTGATACTCCTAACAGTGGTGCATGTTGCTAACCATTGTTGTTAGTGATACAATTTCTTATTGCTTATCACCTCAAATGTTTCTCATATGCACTACAAGCTGCTAGTAGCTACGACTGATACTGCGACCCTTTGCTGCTGCCACTAACTTAAATGTCAAATGTCCAAGGTACATAGTGAGCTGGGGACTGTTTCATAAAGGATGCTAAGAAAATTGAAGATTAAAGTCAAACACTTGAAGTGAATGAACTTAACTAATCGGTCACTGTTAAACCGGTTCCATAAGATCAGTTCAAGTTCACACAACCATGATATTTTGATACAGGCTCAAGTTGTCAAGATAACTGCATGCACCATTCTTAAGTTGATTTTCTGTAAATTTCCATATTGGACTGCTACTGGTTAATAAAAACCATAAAATGGTATCACACCAGAGTGTCAGTGGTAAAATTTGGGGTTTCCTGTCAGGTCAGTGTTAAAGGATCTGTGGCTAAGCAACAACTCAGGCTTAACCTGAAATTAAGTTCGACTAACTTAAATAAACCTGGCCTATTCACTCTATGGAGCAGGCCCCTGCTCATTCAGCTTTTGATGTGATTGACTGACATGTTGTGATACCACAATATCTGTGGTAAGTTCATTATTAGCAATTGCCACTTATTGCTAAGGTTTTCAATGTGTTCACTGATTATTAACTAAAGCTTCACGGATGTTGGCGTCATACATCGTATACAGAGTAAGCATCCTGAGTCAGTCTTTATTTCGGTGGATGTTTTGAACTGTCCAGCATGCAATGGCTTCTGATTAGACAGCTGCTTTAGACTGAGCCATAATGTCAAGGTCAGTTTATATTCCCCATATCTGGAAACAATGATATGAAGGTTTCTTAATAAACTTTACTCGAGGCTCAACAAAGCGGGCAAAAAAAGGCAGAGCTGTAACAGTGTTAGTGAAGACTGCTGAGGTTTGTAGTTTTTGCATCTGCATCCAATGTGCTGCTGGTTCTTCACACGCACACACACACACACACACACACACACACACACAAACCTAAACTATAAATGTAAGTCTGACACTGCACAACTGTCTACTGTCTGGGAACTGATGGGCAAGAAAAAGACTGAATGTCAGACAGCAAGTGTGGAAGAATGACGGCGACGGCAAGGAAAAGGCAGAGAATTGACAAAAGGGACAAACATGAACTAAATCCACTTCATTACATGAAAGTGCTGTTAGCTACAGTTATGCCAGTACATCACTCCCAAATAAGGTGCTGCCTTAGCATCATGACTGCAAAAAAATAATAATTATAATAATAATAACTTTATTTATATAGCACCTTTAAGAACAGCGTTCACAAGGTGCTTTAATGGTCAAAACATGCAAACACAGAGACAATCCAGCAAGACACAAATTATAATAATAAGTTAAATTAATAATTAGCTAGATTAGGACGCAAATCAAACAAAGTAACCAGGCCGTTTTCAAATTGAAGAATAAGATTAAAAATCAAACAAAGAATTAAAAACAACATCACAACCCACATGGCTACAGGGTGGCGCAGTTGGTTAGCACTGTTGCCAGCTGGAAGGTCGCTGGTTCGCGTCCCGGTGGGGGCACCAGGATCTTTCTGCGTGGAGTTTGCATGTTCT
>NW_007578033.1:252732-310619 GCF_000690725.1 Stegastes partitus
GTGAGTTTTTAAAAGGGACTTGAATGTGTGGAGGTCAGAACAGTGTTGGATGGGAGATGGAAGGGAGTTCCAGAGGGTGGGAGCAGCAACAGAAAAGGCTCTGTCCCCCCAGGTTCGGTGCTTGGTGGTGGGGCGAGGAGGTGAGCAGAGGAGGAACGGAGGTTGCGGGAAGGGGTGTGGGGCTGGAGCAGGTCTGTGAGGTAGGAGGGGGCCAGATGATGAAGGGCTTTGTGGGTGAGTAGGAGGATCTTGAAAGTGATGCGTTGTTTTGCAGGGAGCCAGTCGAGATGTTGAAGGACAGGGGTGATGTTATCACTTGAGCAGGTGTGGGTGACGAGACGGGCAGCAGAGTTTTGAATAAGCTCAAGTTTTTTGAGGAGTTTGGAGGGTAAACCATAGAGGAGGCTATTGCAGTAGTCCAGTCTGGAGGTGATGATGGCATGGATGAGTGTTTCAGCTGCAGGGGACAGAGATGGTCGGAGACGGGCAATATTTTTCAGATGGAAAAAGGCTGTTTTTGTGACCTGTTTGATATGCTGTTCAGAAGTGAGGTTGGTGTGGAAGATTAGTCCAAGGTTGTGGGTGTGAGAGGAGGGAGTCAGAGATGAATTTCCAATGGTGAGGCAGAAGTGATTGATGAACTGGGTGAAGGACTTGGGGCTGATGAACATGAGGTCATTTTTATCACAGTTCAGTTGAAGGTAGTTGGTTTACATCCAGGATTTTATTTCAGAGAAGCAGTTCGAGATGGTGGAATGTGCGGATCAGGTAATGGATTGGGTGGAGATGTAGAGTTGAATGTCATCAGCGTAGCAGTGGAATCGGAGATGGTGATGACGGATTATATTACCAAGAGGGAGAATGTAGATGATGAAGAGCAGGGGGCCAAGCAACAAACCTTGGGGGACACCTTGAGCCAGGGGAGCAGTGGAGGAGGAGTGGTTATTGATATGGATGAATTGTTGTCAGTTGCGAATTGTCCAGGGTGTCCCCTGCCTTCGCCCTAAGGCGGCTGGGATAGGCTCCAGCCCCCCCGCGACCCTAGTGAGGATTAAGCGATGTATAGATAATGGATGGATGGATGTTGTCAGTTGGACAGGTAGGATTTGATCCAGGTCAGTGCTGTGCCAGTGATGTGGAGTGATTTTTTAAGAGAGGAGGATGGAGTGGTTAATGGTGTCGAAGGCAGCAATGAGGTCGAGGAGGATGAGAATACTGACATGTCCAGAGTCTGTGGAAAGGAGGAGGTCGTTGGATACTTTGAGTAGGGCTGTTTCAGTGCTGTGCTTGGAATGAAAACCAGGTTGAAATACTTAATAGGCCCCAGGTTCATCAGATTCACGTGTTGCTGTTTGTTGTGATGATGTAATCCCAGAGTGCGGCGTGACCAGGGGCCTGTACTACAAAGCGAGATCAACATACCCAGGATATGTTTCAGAGATCCAGATTGACTAACCCTAACAATCGCACTCAGGATAACCGGTCCTACGACGGTGGTTATCAACTCGATAAGTCAACCCAGGTTTGTCTGATTAGAGTATGAGCGCGTGCACATAAAATGGGCAGCGTTATCGGCATCTGACCAATCACGACTATGGACAAGTCTGGCTGCAGAGCGACTCACTTTACCGCCGAGGAGCAGAATATAATCTTTACAAGATATGAAGAATGATATAAAAACATCATAGGAGCAGAAAGCAGCATCGTTGCAGCAGAAAATGTAGTTGGTACTGTTTAACAGCTCGTTTTCACAGCAGATATTTGGACTAGTCACAGGATGGACGTGTACAGGTAGCTGATGACTAAGGTCAATAAAGTTCTTGTGATGACTGAGCTCCATAAAGTTCTTCTAAACTCTGACAGAAGCAGCAGCATCACAGCAGGAGCTCTGCAAAGAGGAAGGAAGCCAGAGTTATTACACCTCTGCTTTCCCTACTGGGACAAGTTCAGATGCCTGCAGTGAACAACATGACAGTTATTAACATGATTAGAAAGTTAAACAATGAGTATATGAACAGGCATTAACACTGAAGGTTATCACTGCTCCATGGAGCTGACAATCATTTCAACACACTTCTATCATCTGATCAAGTTTCATTAATGCTGTCTGGAGTTAACTGTCATCATTGCTGAGTTCTGCTGCCCAAATCTCACTATGACTCAATTTAACATCAACAAGGTAAACGCTGGTTTTACTGCAGCTTTCATCAGTTAAAATGTGACCATTTGCAATTTAATGACGACTTACAACAAAGTTTTTCTCACAGTTCAGCATGCTACCAGCCGCTCTGCTGTGCAGATGAAGACAGCAGAAATGTTCATAACGTTGAACAATAAAACGATATAAACAAACGTTCATTTGTTTTACGATGTTAAACTAATAAAACGATACACAATCAGTACTCATGTCGTGACCGTCCTCCATCAAATGCTGCTGCTTTCTTCAGCATCCAAATCAGAAGGTGACACCAACACCAGCAACCTGTTGGTGGGTCCTGAGAGCTCGGAACACACATGCTACTGTATCTGGGCTACAGCTAAATCGTGCATTTTTGCGATCATTGTGGTAGGTGACGCAGAGCCTTGAGAGTGCAGTCCTGAGACTGCAGCTTCCGGGTCTGCAGACACCCTTCTCGGCTAGCCGCTAGCATGTGGCTCTGTCATGTCTAAAGAAGGAGAAACGATTCCAAAACAAATTATAGTAGTCAATGAAAGCTGTATTGTGGCCTCTCAAAATTAACAACTGTGTCAAGGCTTAGGATTCTGTTTACGTGCCAGTGTGGGAATGAGGCCGGAAGTACAAACAAGAATTTCTATGTTTGCTTTAAAAGTGTAAAAGGTCATTGAACTAATTTTTGGTTAGCTCAGACTGCTGACGAGCACAAGAGTTATCAGTTGGTGGACGGAGGCTAGAAGAGGGCGTGGCAGCACCTGGATCTGATCCAGGATGACCGGCACCATGGCTGCGTTGTTTCAGTGATGGAGTCTCCAACTGTTAATGTGGTCGGACAGAAACGGGGACGGGGACATGATGGTGGTTGAGGATTAGGACATGACCGACCGGTGATTTGGTTTTCCAGTGGTGTCTGTGAAGATTCTCAGTCATCCAGGTCATGGTTATTCTCGTAGAAATTATTACAGAATTTTTCAGTGGTGTTATCCACCAGCGACAAAGAAATTGCAGCTGCCATTGTAGCTGCAGGAGTAGCACCCAGGTGGACCGGTGCGTAACCGGACAGTGGTGCGTAATAGTTGGAGAGGATCAGTCCTCCTTGAGGTCAGTGATCTTTTTGTCTGCCCTTTGGATGAAAATATAGTCCTGGGTGTTTGCAGAAGGCATGGTTTTTGTTGGTGTATTGGAGAGAATCTGTTTGAGAGCTGAAGAAAAGCAGACAACTGTGTCAAAGGGTGTTGTGTTCCTTGGAGGAGCCCTGTCAGTGGCAGGTGTACATGACGGGGTGGAGGGGAAATCATAATCATCTCAGTCATAGCCTATCACAACATGTGATGACAAGAAGGTGGTATCGACTTCTGGAAACAGGAAAATAAACAGATTTGTGTTCCTGCCTTCAAATGGAACTCTTGGACTCATAATTACAACCTGGGGAAGTGGTGTTAAAGTGGTAATATCAGCCATAACTGGTGCCAACACCACTATGACGACTGATGATATTCAGAACTTGTACGAATGTTTACAGGAATGGCCCCTAATCCATTGTGGTGTATAATCCAACAGCTTTGGACTCTAACTCAGAGTAACATAATGACAAATATTAGTTACTAGATATAAATCCAGTTCAATGGATAGCTACACATAGAACAAGGGCTTGTTATGTTGGCCTATATGGTGAATTTTATGTTGTTGATAATGATGATTGACAGGTACTTTTTGTCCTCTTGGAGTTAAACCAATCAGCGTTAAGACCCACACAGCAGTTTTTTCAGGGTTGCCCAGAAGATGCCTACTCCAGTGCTTTCTCTGCAAAAGAAAAAAAAAAAAGGCCTCAGAAAAGGGCCTTCAGGGCTGGGTTTTGTGGTTAGAACATGTACAAAATTTCATTCCACCCAAAAAAGACCTGCAAGCTCCAGACTTTGCAGCAGGATATATCTGGCAATACTGAGCTCTAACATCTCATGTAAGTGCGCATTACCAGCACAAGTTTGAATACTGACAGAAACTTAAACTTTCCTTTGAGGATTATCGCAAAGATAAAGCTTGCCGCGTTAAATTCCCTCTTATGCAAAGTGGATGAAGTAACAAGTCTGCTGTTTCCAACAGGACCTGAACATAGCGTAATCACTCTGCTTTGCTTCATTGTCAGAAAAGCGCATGCTGTGGAAAAGACACAGAGAAGGAATGGCACAAAAAGACAAGATGCAGGAAACAAGATCAGAAAGAACCATAGACACAAGTGAGACGCAAACAAGGTTACACGTGTATTAAGTTGTAACTCTGGCAGAGTTTGTTTGGGGAGGAACAGGGAAACGAAGGAGGAGACAGAGAGAATAGGAGCTTAAAAAAAAAAAAAAACAGGAGGAAGATGAAAGAGCAGCAAACGGGGGCGAGATGAATCTCCCGTTGCTTCGAATCCTCCCAGGTTATACATGGAGGTAATTACAGAGGATGGAGGGAGTGAGGAGAACAGAGAGCGAGGGAGACAGGTGATGAGGAGGAGAGAAAGGGGGAGGAAGAGAGAGAAAGATAGGGACATAACTGCTTGGAGGGGAGGTAAAGACAGTTATGGAGAGACTTGAAGAGTGAATGAGGTGAGAGAGGAAGAAGGAAAAGATGAGGAAGCAGGACAAAAAAGAACTTCAGATGTTATTGTTAGAAAAGAAAAAAGGAGAAAGGATTAACGAAAGAAAGAAGGGAAGAACAAAAGAGATGGATAGGAGGATACAAGAATGGAAGGAAAAAGAGAAGAAAGGGAGAAAAATGGAAGAAATAACAGAAATGTAAGGAAGAAAAACAAAGAAAAAAGATGAAGGAAAACTAGATTCATTAAAAAAAAAATGGAGACAGCAGAAAGATAAGAACGAAAGAACAGCAAGACAAGGAATAAGAAAAAAGAATGAGGTGAACGAAGGGAGGGAAGAATATACTGTAAGATAAGGAAAGACCAGAATGATAAGAAACTAAAGAACACAAAGATAAAGAATGGGGAAACAGAAATAAACAAAGTTTAGAAAATGCAGGAAAAGGCACAAGTAAAAGAATGAATTAAAAAGGACAAAAGTGAAACACTATCATTGCGCCACTTTTGAAGTCCCATGTTTCAATTTTACCTCCGTCTTGTTGAAACTCATTTTTAGTCGACACCAACTGCTGCTGTTACAGACTGGTTCAGAGACCCAAGTGCAAGGCAACAGTACACGGCAGACAGGCAGGTTGAAACAATAAATGGTTTATTTATACACACAAGGAAAAGAGTACAAACTTACTGGGAGAGCAAACTACGCCTACTAATGGTCAGGCAGAGAAGAATGAACTAAAGGAGTCCGGACCCGAGTTTGGTACCACCGAATCGGGAACTGTGAAAAATGAAATACAAAACTCAGCTCAATGTTAAACTAAGAGGGAAGTAACCAAGGGAGGACACCAGGAGGTGCTAATGGGAAATGAAAATGTAAGAGAACAGGCTGGCAAACAAAAATGTTATCAATAGGGCTAACGTTACGGACGGATGGGCAGACTAAATATGATGCTTAGATAAACTAGACATATGGACAGGCAGACTAAAAGGACTTAAAGCTGTTGCTACATACAGACAGACTGAATAATTGCTAACTCTAGGGTTAGCGCTAAATGTAGACAGACCGACAAACTGCTAACTCCACAGCTAGCGCTACATACTGACTAGCAAGGAACCAGGCTCTAACGAGGCTGACTGAAGTACCTCACTAGCGACAACAGACCTGACGAGAGCCAGACGAAGAGAGGGGAGTGTGGCAGCAGAGAGGGGTTGGCGTCGCTGCGACTGCGGTGGGGAGGCAGGTGGAGACCAAGAGCAGACACCAGGGAATCCAAGGAGGGGAAGGAGAGCGGAGCTGGTGCCAGTGAATAGACAGAGCCGTTGCTGTGGAGTAGCGTTGGGACAGACAAGCTGAGACAACGGACAGGTGGCAGGTAGGTGGAGAATCCGGTTCCGAGTGGCAGGAGTCGCCGGAAGACAGAATGGTTCAGTGATGGTGGCAGATGATCCGGTCTGCAGACAAAAAGACACGACAAGTGCTGTGACCGACAAAAAGGAGCTGAGAATAAAACAATCTAGTCCGGACTGACTGAGGACTGTTTACCGTCCGGCAACGAGTTGTGGACTGAACGCGGCTTAAATGCTGGTCACTGGATGAGGCACAGCTGCAGCAAACACACGCCTGCGTAATCAGTGGATTGGGATCACCTGCCTGTTCTCTTCTGTCACTGCACCAGCTCGCGCCCACCTAATTAGAGGGAAAGGGAGAGCGAGAAAGGAGGAAAGGAGGGAGAGAGCGAGGACTGCCTCTACCTGGCCCTGGCGGCAGCGGGCGTGACGGCTGCTGCATCACACCTGAAAGTCAGATCAAGTAGAAGGCTTTCACTAAATCTAAAATTGCCTTTCTCTACAGATATATATTAAAATATGTACATAAATGTATAAAATACGAGCACAGACATACGTCCATTATGATGCAAATGCAAGAAGTTCTATAAATGACAGGCTATACATCAGAATAATGCAGTATAAATATACATGAGAGTATTGCACAGTTGAATTATTGCAGTTTTAAGTGAAATATTGCAATATTCAAGTAAGTATTGTACAGTTAAAGATATAAATGATTGAGTTATGAATGTGCATACAGAGCTGATGGGAGTCAGAGGGGCTCTGCTCCATGTTTCTGCCTCAGTCCTACAGCAGGTGGTGTTGTTTCTCAACAGTGTCTGAAGAGCTGTAGAAGGAGGTGGTTTGGTTTTTTTTCTCTCAGTCACTGATTTATTTATGTGTTTAACTAATATCGTGGCCAGAGTTATGGACTGACAGGGCTTTTATTGCACATTTTACATAAAAATGCCATGGTTTAAAAGCTGTTTTTACTGCTGCAGGTTGCACAAGAAGATATTTTATTTCTTCCAGTACATTTACTTGACAGATGCCTTCACACTATGCTCGAAGTCATACAGTGTTAAGCAGCTTTCACACACTTTCAAGTAGCAGTTGCTCTGTTTAAGTATCTGCAGCGTATGTAAATATAAGAACATCGAATTGCACTCGTGAAAGTAGTATGAAAATTTGATTTGTTTTTTTTTTGTGTGTGTATTTACCCATAGATTCAGACAATAATGAAAGTATGTAGCAATCAGTCTGACTAAAACTATAATACCAGTATAGAATTCTTATTTATCCCCTGTAAACACAGTTTCTTGTTTTGCTCCTTTTTTTAAAAAATAAAAATACACTGAACTAGGGGCTGCAAGGTGGCTCTGTGGTTAGCACCGTTGCCTTGCAGCAAGAAGGCCGCCGGTCCACGTCCCGGTAAGGGGACTAAGGATCTTTCACCGTGGAGTTTACATGTTCTCCCCATGCAGCGTGGGTTCTCTCCGGGTTCTCCGGTTTCCTCCCACAGTCCAAAAAAATGTTGAGGTTAACTGGTGATTCTAAATTGTCTAAATTATTGTCTAAATTCTAAATTCTCTTAATTGTCTAAATTCTAAATTCCTGATTCACTGTACAAAATATATGTACCGCTGTGATGCTAACCGCTAGCAATATCAGTCGAGATTGAGTGCTAACTGCTAAGCTAGCCAGGTCGTTATTGTAAATGAGAATCTGTTCTCAATTAACCTACCTGGTTAAATAAAGGAAAAATAAATAAATAAAATAACCCCTGTGATTGTATGTTCATGTTGTATGCTGGTGGTTACATTAACTGCCATTTGCTGCTATTTATACAGTGTGCTATGGTGATGCTAACATGTTAAGATATGAGCTAAGCCTGTTAGCTGTGTGGTAATGCTATGCTGCTGGTGTTTATTGTGTGCTAAGCCTATACTGACAGATTTAACACTGAACTTTAGGCAGTTTCTGGATGTTTGTTGCTACAGTCACATTTTTAGTCACTGTGGGTTCCTTTTTTTACTGCAATATAAAGTCCTGTACCTCTATGGAAACCGCACAACCATGGGTAAGAGTTGAGAGGACTGAAAAATGTCTTTTTGTGCAGTATGACACAGTTTAAATGTCATTAATTAGAAAAAAAAATAAAAGCTGAACTTCCTTGGTGGCTTTGTGTTTGCACAAGTGGCACAGAGTATTTTATAGGGTCTGGTGTGAATGATTTTTTGGGGGCAAATTTTTTAAAGACACATGTAGAATGAGGTGATTTTGATTAACTGTCAGAATCTTAGGCTTAGATTTGGCTGTTTTTCCCAGCAAGAACCACATGTCATACATGAGGAAAATCCAGCTATTCTTTCTGGTTTTACAGCTCTGGTGGATGAATGGTGTTTAAAAGGATTTCTTTCTTCCCACTGTTACCAAAGAAATGCTCAAAGGAACATGCTTGGATTTGCTGGATTTCTCTCTATATTATAATACTGCAAGATCTTCACCTTACTATGTGAAGTGCCCTGAAATGACTTATGTTGTGAATAGGTGCTATATAAATGAAACTGAATTGAAATGAATTGAGTTTAGTAGAGCATTAAGAAATTCTTAGATAAATACTCTGCTCTCAGGCTCCGACCTTGAAGCCGAGTTTTGTGTTTTTTGTTCTCTAAATCCGACCACAGCAGGATTTCTGTGTCTGTCCTCCCGCTGCATTTGAGGCCTGTCGGACCATCAAGTGTTTTTAAAGATGAAACTGTCCTGCAGGACGTCACAGAGATCTCAGACTGGAGTCTCCGCTGTTCTTCAGCAAGCTCAAACTGACAGCTGACGTACTTCCACAGGGACGCTGTAGTCCAGTGAGCACTCTGCTCTGCAGGACAGTGTGTTGTACAGTTGTTGTCATGTTGGAGATGCCTGAGGCCACAATACAGACACATACACACTTCTTGTGTTGTACTCAAATACAGTCCAAAGCCTCTGTTTGTCATATTATTGCAGGAAATTTGACCTCTACTGTGTTTTTCAAGAAGAAAACTTCATCCTTTGTCCTGTCAGGTGACTCTGTTACATACGCCACTATAATATAAGAACACTGTCCTGGTCAATCCTGGCTGGTCCTAAACATGAGTTTTGACAGGCGGTCACTAAGCTACTAAGCTAAGTCAGTGATGCAAGCTTAACCCCTACAGTACTTCCTGCTTACAAAGACAGAGCTTTCAATAGTCCAAGTGACCACCTCCCCGATTACGAAAGAGGGTTCACCCGGTGGAACAACCAGCTACCAGAGCTAATCTACAATACATTTTCTGACAAGAATATAGTAAATACAGGTTTTTGCCATCATTTGGTGTGTGGCGCCTCCGTACACCTCAGCCTTTCCACACTACCTTCAGACGGTGCCCTTCCAGAGCTATACAACTAGCATCGTAACATTAAAGAACAGCATAGATGCAAAAATGGAATGTTTTTCTTAATAAAAATAATTTCTTAATAAGAGTAATAACACTGCACTGCAGAGGTGTTGTATTGAACTAATGTTAATACGTTTAATGTATTTGTAGTTTGTATTATCTAGATATTATCCATATACTAAATATTAAATGACTCAGATGAGCTGGGTCTTGATTTGGTTAAGGAAATAACAACATATAATAATAAATATACCATAAAAAAAAAAAAAAAACATTGTGATATAACCGTGATTGTGTGCATGAAAACTTGTATTCTGTGGGGATATTATTGAAGCAGTACTATTGTATATAGGGAGCTGTAAAGCCGCACCTCAGTGTGTAGGTTAGCGTTTTAGTCACATCTTAAGTTTTTTGCAATCCATAATTTCACAATTCTTGATAACAAAATTGAATCACATAAATTTATCTAACTTTTTTTGTATCACCTGTGTAACAGAATACCGAAGGTCTTGGAGCAGTTTCCAGTCGTCAGCAGCACTTAAGATGTGCAGCTGAAACAGGAAAAGTGCTGTTTCAAGGACCTGCTGTTCCATAATCTGTCCATGATGGCAGTCTATGCAATTTATATCATAGTATCAGTATACAGTGTCATCCAAAGTGTCAGCAGTGGAGAGAAAGTGTTATTTTTGATACTTTAGGCATTTGAATGTGAGATCAAAAAGCTGCAATGCTGAGACAAAGATGGACACTGTCTTAGGCTTTTATTTCACAATATTCACATGCAAATTGCGTATAAATTTGCTTATTTGTTTATGCTCATTTACACCTATCTTTATATTTACATTTATCTGTCTTTAGGTTGTTATTTACCTAAGTCCCTTATATTCCCTACAGCTTATTCTATTTAAATACTAAGCGTGTTCATACCACTCTGTTCATATTGCTCATTCTGTTAATAGTGTTTATTTTACAGTATATATCTTTCCAAGCTATTCATATCGACATTTTACTTTGCTCCTCACTTTTACTGCTTGTTTTGCACTTCTAGTTAGATTTTAAACTGTATTTTGTTATTTCAATACTTGTACTCTATGCAGTGATGATAAAGTTAAATCTTAGATAACAAAACACCTTTTGTCTTTACATTTGTTACACACTTAGACAAACGGGATGTCCAGGCGTGTATGAGTTTGAAAAAAAAAACACGTCATTTTTATCCTTCCTGGAACCAGCAATACAGGCTAGGCTAGTGAAGGACCCTGTAACTCACCTAAAAGGACCCCCAGCCTGCTTGAGCTTTACCCCTAAGTGCCTGCATGAGCGCTACTCAATACAACTACAAGATTCCACCTTCATATTAAAGTTGCCATTTCCTGTGAAAACACACATTCGCAGAACAAACAAAAACAATTATCCATCACCATAATAATTATAACACTACTACTAATAAAAATAGACATATATAGAATGGCATGCATGATTGCAAGATAAAAAAAAATGTATTGTATATTGTGTGTAACTGGATTTTTTTACAAATAAAACTCAAGCTGTGGTAAATTAATTAAACTGGCTTGATAATGTGTTTTTCTCAACCTTGAGTTAAGGATTCAAGTCCTTAAAAACATGTTTTCTGCCGTCAGGCACTAAATAACTGGTCATTTGAAATATCATTGGCTGTAAAGGAGAGAGTAATGTCTGTAACTCAACATAGTTTGTTGGTTGAACATCAATTCATTAGAAGTTGTCATAATTCAAAATGACAATGACATTTTTTCATTGTTTTAGGAGAGCAATGGAGCACTAGATGTAGTTGTGTTTTATAGGAATACTTAAAAAGGAATTTGTCTTTCTGCATTTGTCAAACTTCCAGACTAAGGGATCAGTAGCATCAATTTGAATGTGTCATGGATGTGTAATTTTCACCCAGAGGGGTCAGAGGTCATTTGAGGGCAGGCTAGAGGTTTATCCCAGGAGAACAGACTGCTTGTTTGGCTTTTTTTTTTTTTTTGTCTTTTCTCTCTTAACGGCTTTGCCTTTATTTGGATTCCTGAAAAGCTTATTTTCATAGTTTAAATGTTCTGTTACAGCCAGGGTGGAGACTCAAGCGCAGGACAACAGAGACACGGTAAACCAAAGCAGTTTAACAATTACACAAGAGAATCCAAAAAACAATATAATTTTCAAAAGGCTTAACCAACACCAGGTACTGACTGGCTAGGAAGAAAACTAAAGTAAATACTAACTCAAAGAGCTCAACTAAGTGCTGAGATGGAAAGACATTGAAAATAAAAGAACTGAGGGAGCTCAGGAAAATAATGCTGAGTATGTGATAAGAAAATGAAACTAAATTTGAACCGAGGGAGCTCAGACTAAAAATGCTGAGAAACTAATGGAACACAAAAAGCTCAGACTAAGTACTGAAAAAAACAAAACACTAAACAACTAACGAAAGGAGCTCAAAGCTAAATGCTGAGAAGACAGACAAACTAAACAGAACTGATGAAGCTACTCACAGACTGACAAAGAGCTGAACAAAGGTGAACAGACTAACTGGGAAAAACTACTAATCTATGACAGACTATATGTACACACTAAATGCAGTTACTGAAAAATCAGCAGACAGAGCAGTGGTGGCTTAACTGGCTCAATACAGACGGAGAGCAGGGAGGGACAGCTGGCGGCGGAGTGAACCGGAGAATGGCTGAAACCAGGAACCAGAGTAGACAGGTGTCTGAGTCCAGTGGTGGATAGGCGGCAGATGGTGAGAGATGAACCCTGACGAGTGGATGGTTGGTGGTGGTGGTCGGTAGCAAATCCTGCTGGGTAGCAAAAAGTCAGGAGTTGAAACGAGCAAAACGAACTGACGGCTAGACAGATGCACAAGAAATACTAACTGCATGGTACGACGGTCTGGCGTTGGAGCATTGTCCGACCGCAGCTGAAATACTGGTAGACAGAAAGGTTGTAGCTGGAGCGGACCAATCCTGCGGCGCCAATCAGCTGATTAGAGATGAGAAACACCTGTCTGCTCGCTCCGCCGCCAGCTGTGTCTGAGAGAAGAGAGAGAGAGAGAGAGAGAGAGAGAGAGAGAGAGGGAGGAAAACAGGAAGCAGCCGCCACTAGCCGGCGCCAGAAGTCGAGGGCATGACATGTTCATTGTGTTTATTAAAAACATCTCCACACTTGAATGAAACGTTTTTCTTTTCTTTAGTGGCTGGATGCGTCGCTCCCGTGGGCTGTTCCAGGCTTCTATTTTTAAATACTTTCCTGTAGTTTAAATTAACACAACAAAGATAAACAGACGCCTCGCCCTCATAGGGAATTATGGCAAACAGATGAGAGATTGGCGCAGATAATGAAGATGACAGATCAATCCGGAAATGTCAAGGATTTAATACCCTATACCGGTGCCCTTCAGCAACGCACCCAGCCACCATCAGGGAACAGTTAACTGAGATAATTTGGTGCAATTCTGTCCTCGATGTCAGCTGGGATGCTGTAAATGCTTTTTAATGGGTTTAGCTTCAGGATAGAAACAAGTTACCAGCAAATGAGACCAAATTAAAGAAAAAAAAGTTCACACTAAAACAGAATTTCCAAACGTGAATTAGTGTCTTGTTAAGCTGGGGGACACTAACTGAAGCACATCACATAATACAGCTACCCTAATGTACCAATTCAAATTTTAAAGCACAGAAATTTGTTGAGAAACTTCCTCTTCAACCTTCAGGCATCAGTGTGAGGCATGCTGGGAGTACTGACATCCATTAAACTTGATTAAATCTCTAAACTGCAGATTATGTTCTCTGGAATAAACAACAGCTCCAAGTTACAAAATGAGCAGCAGTTAAACGACATCCAGCTTGTTTTGTTGTTGAGTAAGTCCTGAGAGCTCTGTGATTTAATATACAGGAAGAAAGTTATGTCAAAGCTTTAAAACACTATAAGATCTCTAAAAACATTATATCTACTTTACCTAAAGATGCAATGTGCAAGATTTTGAACATAAATACAGCACTGATATAACTGCAAACAACTGTGCATGCGAGTCCCTCCTTTTGAAACTGCCGACCCTAACTGCACTTACAGAGTGACGTCCCACTCTACACTGGAAAAGTGAAAGTGCATTCAGCCAGTGCCGCCCAAGAGACCCCCAAAAATTCAAAAAGTTATTTATTTATTTATGTTATTCAACTGATTCATGTGCACTTATTTCATCACACCACAGTCTTTACACTGTAGCAAGAACAGTAATTTGACAGAATATTTCTTTTTATTCAACAGTTTTTTTTAAGTTTCTGAAATACAAAAAAATTAAAAATCTATATGTTTACAAATAAGAGTAGATAGATTCCTAATATAAAAAAATACATTAAAAACCAGTAACTGTTACCATGAAATTTCCACTTTTTGAAAGATTTAAAAAAAAAAAAATTTTTTTACATAAAAACACAATCAAAATACACTTGCAAATTTATCAGAATTTCACTAATATTTCATTTTTATTTATTAGATGACACTGTTTAATTCAAGCTTCGCACCTGAACCCGCCTCCTCCGCTGCCACCACAGCACGTTAGCTCAGTGGTTAGCACCGTTGTCTCTTGGAGGATCTTTCTGCGTGAAGTTTGCAGTTCTCCCTGTGCAGCGTGGGTTCTCTCCAGGTTCTCCAGCTTCCTCCCATAGTCCCAAAAACATGCTGAGGTTAAATGGACATTAGATCGCAAGATAGACTCTAGGCTCCCGCAACCCTAGTAAGGTTTAATGTGTGTAGATATAGGATGGATGTTTCATTCAAGTTTAATACTGTAAATATATTTCTAATCCATCATCTATACACCGCTTAATCCTCATTAGGGTCGCGGGGGGGCTGGAGTCTATCCCAGCTGACTTAGGGCGAAGGCAGGGGACACCCTGGACAGGTCACCAGTCCATCACAGGGCTACACTTAGAGACAGACAACCAAGCACACTCACATTCACACCTACGAACAATTTAGAATCACCAATTAACCTCAACATGTTTTTGGACTGTGTGGGAGGAAGCCGGAGAACCTGGAGAGAACCCACACTGCACGGAGAGAACATGCAAACTCCACACAGAAAGATTCTGGTGCCCCCACCGGGACGCGAACCGGCAACCTTCTTGCTGCGAGGCAACAGTGCTACCAACTGCGCCACCTTGCAGCCCATATATTTCTAATGTTAGCGAAAATCAGTAAGAAAAAACAGTAAGCAGCTAAAAACAAGAAGTATTGGTTATCTCTTTTTATATTTATTTGTTTGTTAAATAGAACAGACATTATGTTAACTGCATTTTTCAGTGACATACATTGATATACGCTAAATCTTTACAACAGAGAACCAGAGTGTAAAGTTAGCAGGACCCATAGACACACAACAGACAAATTATTGGGAAATACAGAAGGCTGAAATAAACCCTAATTATCCTTTAACTTATTATATTAAGTTATTTAGAAACATTGTTATCTTATTTGCCTACACTTCCAAATAAGCGAAGCACTACAACTACAGTTCTGCAGAACAGTACATTGTGGTCAGCATTGCGTGTTTTCTCTATACAAGATGTGGCTCGTGTCGGGCAGGATGCTTTTCATGAGCATTAGCAGTTCATACTTTCTTGACTAACTGGTTGGTGTTGGGCCTCACTGTATACTGTTTTTGAGCCATGCTGCATTTGTTTCATGGAATAAAGTTAAGTTTCCAAACTCAAAAGTTTGTGAAATCCTTTCAATATGTCAGTTGTTTCATTCTGAAGTATTGTTTTTAGTGCCTGAGTTTAACTTATTTTTTTAGTCTTTAGCAAAACATGCAAGTCACATTTTATTCATTTAATTGTTAGTTTTAGTCACCAGGCCAGGAGGTTTTGTCATTCATTTATAATTTTGACATTTTCTTTGTGACTCATTCGCTTTAGTAACCCCAGCTGTCAGTACCAAGTCCAACTGTTGGAAAGTAACTTTTTCTGAAGTACAGTATTTAAGTTTTGTGATACCTGATTGTGTGTGTACAAATTTTCAAATGCTTCCCGTGACGCCTGTGATCCTCCATACAGTTCAGTGAGTGACATTTTATCTGAATAGGGGTATTACGTTCTGCGTCAAACTACTTTCTGTTTGTGTTTCTGGTCGTGTCTCCTGCAGTCATGTCTGCTGTGATCTCCTCCTGCAGGGAGACGGATCTGAGTCTGCACAGCAGCTCAACAGCCTGAATTTGAAAACACTGAGCTCCACTGAGAGAATGTAGGAAGGTAATAAAGCTATGGTGCTGAGATGGTGCAGAGGTGAACGCTGCAGAGAGATGACTGTCCTGAGGTGTGATCCCAGCTGCTGACCACACAAACACACCTGCAGGTTCACACACAACAGCCCCGACTATTTCATGTCTCTCTGGATGAAGATGCAGAACTTCAAACCTCAGCAGCCCAATTTGACTTGAGAATGAGGACATTAAGGCTGGTCCTCTCTTTGGTGCAAACCTTCAAAGGGATGTTTAAAGACTACAGGATATAATGGGGTCCATGTTTGGGTTGAGGTCAGGACTTCGGTCATGAAGGTTGAGGGTAAGCTAAGCATTATGTCAGTCACACAGAGTCAGGTGGGGTGAGTAGGGAGGTTGCTCCAGCACGGTGATGTTCTTCTCAGCCAGGAACTTTCGGATACTCAGGCCACTGTGAGTAGGCGTGTTGTCATGGTGAAGCAGCAACGACTTGTCCTGCCACAACTCTCGCCTCTTCTCGCACACTGAATGAAGCAAACACCGTAGGATCTCTTTGCAGAAGTGCTAGTTGATTGTCTGAAGGGGAAAACTTGTTGTTTGATTTTGAAATATATTTTTTGGGACACCAGTCCCGGAACTTTTCTGACACACCTCGTATTGTATGCAGTTTATGATGTGTAACCTGAATGTATTCAGCCTCTCTGACTGATAAATGTTACTATCAATTACACCACATGTAGTCTGTTCATAGAATAAAGCTTAAAAATCAGACAAATTAAATTTAAATCTCTCCAGTTGTATAAACTTGAAACGTTAAAGATCCAACATCGTATTCTTGAGGAAAGATCCAAACCAATCAGCTGTGAGAGCCATGCATTTCCCATCATGGCCAGAGGCTGTGCAGTCGCTGTGATAGGACAATCCATGGTCCGCCTCAGCTCAACTCATGCTTCACCTCTCTGCTCATTTTTGGATTAGCTGGGAGTAAGGAGGAGTCAGGAGCCACCACAGTGAGCTTTACAGGGTGTGTTGCATTAGCCATACTACCATACTATATCAAACGCCAGGAAAACTTTGACAACATCCCAAAACATAGTATGTCAAATGCAGTGGCGGGCCATGCATTTTACTCCTAGGCTTTCAGTGGCAGCCTGCCTGAATCAAACCATCTCCTAACACTGTCATTATGATGCCACGGCTATAGAAACCATCAGTATTATGCAGAAAGGCAGTACAGCAGGACGTTGCATCACAGACAGGCATCTTATGTCGCGAGAATGAATGCCATCATTAAAGCAAGAAACCCAGTTAAAACAATTCAACAAGTCTCCTTTTGCTGCAACCACAGCTGCACCATATACATCACATCTAACAGGAACATCAATATCAGCCCAATAAAATGACAAAAATATATATTTTACTTACCATAACGTGATGAATTGAACACAAACTCCATCCTCCTTTCTTTCATCATAAACAGTTCAATCACTCTGTTGAACAGATAATCCGTGTTTCACTTCCAACATTAGTCCTGTTTTATTGCCATAGAGGCTAATGCTGAAAGTCGGGTCTGTCCAGTCGTGTTTCTGGCATAAGTTTTAATTCGCTTTAAGGCTGAGAATGTCCGCTTGCCTAACTTAAAAAAACAAACAAACAAAAAAACCCAATGCTTTCACGATAAAGTTTTATCATGTGCAATTCGCTACAGATACCAATCACTAGCTTTGGCTCAGCTCTCTGACCATCCAATCAGAGGATGGGAAAGTACTGACATCATCGTAGGCCAGCTAGCTGGCCCTGGGATCCATCCATCCATCCATTATCTTTACACCGCTTAATCCTCATTAGGGTTGCGGGTGAGCTGGAGCCTATCCCAGCCGACTTAGGGCGAAGGCAGGGGACACCCTGGACAGGTCACCAGTCTATCACAGGGCCACACTTAGAGACAGACAACCAAGCACACTCACATTCACACCTACGGACAATTTAGAATCACCAATTAACCTCAACATGTTTTTGGACTGTGTGGGAGGAAGCCGGAGAACCCGGAGAGAACCCACGCTGCACGGGGAGAACATGCAAACTCCACGCAGAAAGATTCCGATGCCCCCATCGGGACGCAAACCGGCAACCTTCTTGCTGCGAGGCAACAGTGCTACCAACTGCGCCACCTTGCAGGCCCTGGGATCCCCAACTCTAAATCTGATTGGTTAAAGCCACAGTTTCATTACAATGCATTTTAAGCTACCTGTGCCTGCACTTTTGACTCTGAAGGCATCAGGGCAGATTTCTGTGACCCTGGCAACACATGATGGCGGAAATATGATTGGATAAAAAAAAAAAGAAGCTCTTTATAAATATACACTGCTGGAAGCACCACAGCCCAGAGACACGCTATTAAATGAAGAGAACAGACTATTGGGAATACTGTAAACAGATTAATGGGAAAATATTACAACGCAAGTCAGTGATTCTGATAAAGTTTAGGTCAGCAGAGAAGGCCTTGCTGGCCCTGACGGCACACCACTGGTCAAATGTACTATGCAAAACATACCAGGATGTCTTCTTACATCCAGTAGGATTTTGCAGTAAGCAATCAATTTTACTTTCATGGCCACTCTGACCCACAATCCTCACATGAGTATAAACAAGTTTGAGTTGCTGGGGATGCACACACTGTAACACATTTTTCAAACAAATTACAGTAAAATAGCTGTGGTCACCAATATTTTGCAGTATTTTTACACTGTTACTACTATAAATGCTGAAACAGTTATTTAGTGTTTACTGGATTACAGTACTTACCAGTAGAATGTGAGGTTTACTGTTTCATACTGTGGTGAGACTTTCCAATAGTATATATTTTTATATCGTGTTGCCACTGTAATCAACATTAACTGTACCTATAGTTCCCTTTACATTGCGCTATTTTCTTCTTGTACAATGTATAAACTGTGAATTGCAGATACATATCTTAAACATCAACGTGTCTTTAATCTTTTTGATCCAGAATTGAGAACAACAAACTCTCTTTAACTAAATGCATATACCACTGAAACATGAATAAATGGTAATATAAGTTACATTTTCATTGATTAACAACAGGCAGTGCTGTATTGTAGTTTAGTAAATCTATTTTAGAAACTAAGGGTATAAATAATTTAACATAATGTGAAAATATGTATATGTATATACAAAAAAACAAACAAAAACACATAGGAAACCAATGGGTAATGTCAAAACATTTGTCCACCTTCATCCTATACAGTCTATTTTCTGCAGCCATCACTGCTTCTGTTTCTCCAACATAGGGTTGATGCTTGCTCTTCTCACTGCCTCTCATGGTTGAGTTGATTTGTTGAAGACTAACTTCTAGCTGAGGGGAAGCATGCAAACCACATCTGTGTGCAGGTGAGCATGAACACAGATGGGGAGCACACGCTAACTGGCAGCAGTTGGTTGCTTGTCAGTAGGATATGGCTTGTTTCATTGATGGAGGCAAAGTAAAAAAGTAGACATCCTGAGCATTGAGAGCCGGTTGCGTGCTCCCGTGAGAGAAGTCATTTATTGAACATGGGTGTTGAAAAGGTTATATTAAGCATTTAAATTAGGCCTTAACATGTAGAATATTCACAAATAATAGCAGAGCAGCCAGGGATTTTCTTTCTTTCTTTTTTTTTTTTTACATCAGTGGATTGTTCCCCTTGTGATTGACTGTCAACCTATCCAGGTGTACCCTGTCTTCACCCTAAGCCAGCTGGGATAGGCTCCAGCCCCCCCTGCAACCCTACAGAGGACTAAGCTGCGTATAGATAATGGATGGATGGAATGAATCCAGAAGCTACTCAGCAGCACTACAACCAGCCTTTTTGTTGGCTGTCAACAGGTGGCGCTGTGTCTCAGTTGCCCCAAATGACCTGTTGCTACTATTTGCATTTGATTTAAATCCATTCCTCCCTGCTTTGCCAGTAAAATTTCTGTTGCCTACTCCCAAATGTTTGTGTGTCTGTACATATTTTACTGACGTGATAGGGACATAAATCTATTTACACAGTCATGCAGTCGGGACTTGACTGCCTTATGGGGACAAAAAGTCAGACTCCATGATATAAATGACTTATTTTGGGATGAAGGCTTTTTTTAAGTGAATGTAAGTCATTGTAATGTCCTCAGAAGTGATGGAGATACGACTGCATGTGTGTGTGTGTGTGTGAGTGTGTGTGTGCGTGTGTGTGTGTGTGTGTGTGTGTGTTGAATTTCCCTCCATATGCTTCTGATCACAGGCCCCTCCCACTCTGTGCTAAAATCAGTAACACACACATACACACAGGCAGAGTGACAGCATGAAACCTGCGTTGTCATAGCAACCCCTCACTTGACTCCTTCAGCCACCCCTCCTCCTTTTGCCCCTCCTCTCCTGTTACACAGCAACCGTCTCTAAGCAACATCCTCCTCCCACCCCTCTTCCTTGCTCTCTCACTCTAATTTTCTGAGCCAAGTTGATTATTAGAACTGTGAACAAGGGAACGGAACAGAGGATGGAAGGAGGGGAGGAAAAAGGAGAGAGGTAAAGGATGGAAGGAAGTAAGCTGGAGGGATGAAAGAAAGAAAATTGAAAGGGAGAAAGAGAAAGGAAGGAGAGGAGAATAAAGGGAAAGGAAAAAGAGTAAGGAAACATTAGAGAAAAGAGGTAAAGAAATAGAAAGAAATAAGGTAAGAAAGAACACTGTCAAGAAAACAAAATAAATAGAGGAAAAAGAAGTAGGAGACAAGATGGAATGGGGGAAGACAGAAAGAAATGGAAGAAAGATGAAAAAGAAAGGGAACAAAAAGGAGGAATAAAGAAAGAGACCAAGAGAAAGAAATGACAATTTGGAGGAAGATGGAGAGATCAGTAAATAATGGATGTGTAAAAAGTGAGGGACAAATAAAAGGGATGGAGAGCTGTTGTTTACATTATTAATCACCTTTTTTTCCTCCATTCATTATCTCTTCCTCTTTTCCTTCATTTATTTTCTCCCCCCTACTGGATTCCTTTTTTCTCCTCATCATCCCTTCTTCTTTCTGTCACCTCCTCTACTTTTTTTTTGTCCTCTCATCTTTTTTCTTTTATTTCTGTCCTCCTAATCGTCCTTTCTTCTCTCCTCGTCCCTCCATCTTGTCCTTCTCTCTTTACTTTAAACTTCCCTTCATTTGCTCGTCTCCTGTCTTGCCTTTATTCTCACCAAAAGTTTCCTTCTCCTCTATTCTGAGTCTTCTTTCTTTACATTTTTATGTAAAATACGTCTCAAGAAGCAAGAAAAGCAAGAAGAAGAAGAATATGAAACACTTTGATTCATAAGGCTGTCTTTAAAAATGCACTTTAGTGCCTTAAAATTCATAGTTTTTCATTCAAATTTACATTTTATGTGAGCATTGATTTGGTTCAAGTTTGCAAAACCCTCTATTACATTCAGTTAAACCAAATTTCTGATTAACAAATTTTATTAAAAGGTGATTGAAGGACTGCTACCAACCGTCTGTGGCCGAAAGGACTGAATTTTTAAAAACATGTCAGATATATAGCTTTGTTATTGTCTGAAGGCTCAGCAATTTCCAAAGGCTTTTGGCAAATCCAAAGAAGATGAGTCCACATGTGATGCTTTAGTGAGTATTTGTAAAAGCAGGATGGTGTTTGTGGGGGAAAGTAAACATTCACTGATTGTTCACATTCCTGTGGTTGTTCTTCAGATGATAGCAGATTTAACTGGCTGAATTACAAACAGTTTCTGGGTGTGCGGTATTATTTTGCTCCTGTCACATTTTTCCTCACTGTGGGTTTGTTTGTCACTGCCTTATAAAGTCCTCTATGGAAACAACCATGGAGAGAATTCAGAAATGTCTTTTACAGTTAAGCTTCTTTGATATATATATATATATATATATATATATATATATATATATATATATACTATATATAAACTACATGCTATATATATTTTATGACTTACATTTCCTCTGAGTCTATTGTTATTTCTTATCTGCTTGTGAAAACACAGCCTGCAGTTCAGCAAAAAACTTTTTTGTCACATGACCTTGTCGCAGCTGAGTCATTACTGATTTCTCAGTTGTTGTTGTTGTTAAGGAGGTCAGAATGCTTTGTTGAGTCAAGTGCTAACACTTTATTTTGGGTAAACTTTAAATGAGAAATTTAGAATATACGGATTTTCATTAAATATTTTCAGTTTACATTTTGTTCATTTCTGTGATGGAACTCCTAGGTTCTGTTTCTACAGTTTGTAGCTCCGATAAATAGTGTAATTGTGGTTTTTATTTAGTAAGATAGCATGCTTTTCATACCCAATAATGGGATAAGAGGTCTAACAGAGTTCTTGTATGGCACCTAAGGTGATTTGTACAGTATTTCAGGTATTTTGCTCTTTGCTTCAGCCCTGCAGTCTGACCCCCTCCAGCACGTCATAAATCTTGCAGAGACCCACCGCTCTTTGGAGAATATCTGTTCACTCATCTAACTGTGTTAAGCTGCAGATTGACCTCCCAAGACAACCTTTCAGAAATCAAAGAAGAATTTGAAGACAAGAGAGCAATAGTGTGAATGAATAAAACTCTGGCAGCAGAGGAGCAGGGTACAGTGTAATGTCAGAATTTAATTTCAGCAGAGGACAGTTCTCTGTCAGGTCATTGCTGCCTCTATTCACCTGATCTACAACTCACAGATGGCTTGGCTAGTTGTACAGACGTTATGTGATTGTAACACACAGATGGATGCTATTAGAAGGAGGCCCTCACTTACGTCACAGCTTGGTAAACATATTGGCAAAATAATCTGGCATGAAGAAAAGAGACGGAGCTAAATTTGTTGTGTTTCAATTCACAGAGAGAAATCTGTCCCTAACTTGAATCGAAATTTTTGCCAGGAGTCTAAACATATATATATATATATATATATATATATATAAAAGTGGAATAAGCCTGCAGTGACTGCTACAAGTACCTTTAAACAATTGTGCTTTGTCTCAGGTTGTATCAATTTTTGTTTTAGTTATGACAAATTGTAAAGAAATAATGCTGATAATTAGCGTTTCCTCTATAATCCATTACCAGTCTAACTCTTTAAAATTGTCAATGCACTCAAGATTAAAACAAAAATAAAGTTATCAAGCCAATTTCATTAAGGTATCACAGCATGAATTTAGTTTTACATCAACTAAGACATAGATATGACATTAAGTTAATGCAATTACTAACATTCAACAATAAACATGTCAACTTTGAATTTTCAATTGAATTTCCCTTCTGGGATGAATAAAGTATTTTTCATTTCATTTCATTTTCATTCAACTTAGCACATCAAAATAATGTTGCAAAGTAAATAGTTTAGTAAATAGCTTTCTTTCTATCTTACTGCCATGCATTTAAATAAGTGGAGGGGAAGCAGGCTACAAAACTGGCAATGTTTAACCTGATGAACGCACTTTTCTCCAAATCCAGTTTCATCACGTCGACTGCCAACAAAGCTAGTTTTGTCAGTGAGTAAAATAATTTTGAACTTACATCAGATTTAATCATAGTTACAACGTGCTTACAGCTCTGCGTCAATCTCCACAGCCATCACTCTTGTTTGAATTATTCACAAACTTGTCATAGATATGGTAATATCTTTGCAATTAAATCATTACATGGATATTCACATTAATATGCAATGATATGTTAATATATCACAACCGCTTCTGCAGGTAGGCTAATGTATGTGAATAACTTTTTTTTCAGTTTTTTTTTTTTTCAAAGACTGATGTTGCAAGATTCCAGAATATCTCCCCTACACAATTGTGAAAACATAGCCCTATTGCCAGCATTTTGTGCTGAGGAGCATGTAAAAACATAACAATTTCATTGTATTTTTTCCTCTGTATAAAAAAAATTATAGAAATAACCTGGAAGTATTATCATATCAATTGAAAGATTATCTGGATGGCCGGGACTGTTTTGAGAGAAACAAGATATAGCATGTATGGTTAGACCTTATGATGAATAAGAAAAGACAGAAAGATAAGAGATTTTTTTTTTTTTTTTTTTTTTTAATTAACACTTTAAAAAAAAGAAAAAAAAGAATTAAAAGTCAGCTGGGATAGACTCCAGCCCCTCCGCGACCCTCATGAGGATTAAGCGGTGTATAGATAATGGATGGATGGTAAAGGTAGTGATATCACCTTAAAAATAGGGTAGGGACTTAGGGCTTAAAGGTTTAAGTTTATTTTCACTACTATTATCAAACAACCAACGAAGCTGAAATTCGAGAAGACGTGTTCGATGACTGTGAATAATGTGGCTGCAGTCTGAGATAACATGTAGGTTTTAGTTTTACAGTGAGCTGACCCTTTACCTCAAATAACCCTGGTAAAGTTCACCCTCCTTTTTTTCATCTTAGTTTACTCCAAAATCTGTAATAAATCAATCAATCAATCAATAAATAAATAAAGTAGAAAGGTTGAACAGGGACAGACTGAAGGAAATGAGGAAGGAGAAAGGAAAGACAGAATGAGGAGGAGGAGGAAGAGGAGGATGGTGGTGGCGGCTTATGATGAATTATAGAAGCTTGTCCCCGGGCTCAAGAGTTACTGTGGAGGGATGGACTGATAGATGGATTGAGAAAAAGAGAGTTGAAGTGAGACAGAAAGCAAGCGATAGAAAATGCCTATAAAAAGATAGAGGCCGAAGAAAAATGAAAGAGGGAGGAAAGAGGATGAGTGAGTTTGGAAGATAAAAGGATGAAGCAGTGACGAGTGGTTGGATAGAAGAGCAGGTACTGAAGGATGTGTGGGTCAATACATTTTGTCACCAAGCAGAGCAGAAAACTATGTAGTGCACCGACTCCCGTTGCCATGGAAACGGAGGGGAAGCTCTTTCATGTTTCATGCTTTGTTGCCCACGGTAACTGTCCTGAGATTGAAAGATGGATAGAGAGAGAGAGAGAGAGACAGACAGAGACAGAGATATGGAGTAGAGAGCTGTTGAGACTGGCAATACACCAATCAATAATCAGTACATGAATAATTGAAACAGCTCTGCTACAGGTGTTTCTAAATACCTTCTGCACCGTAAACTTGTTAAAGTTACTGTGTGTAGGATTGTGAAGCAATTCACATATGTTAATGGATTTTTTTTACTTGCCAATAGGCTGCAATAGTGTGGCCTGAACCTTTGTGTGTTCCGACCACAATAACTGTCCCTATAGATTCATTTCAGGGCTGTTTTCAGGGGAAGAAAGAAGAACCTGCTCCAGGGCTGAGTGGCCGTTAAAAACTGCTGGGCAGGACTTGACACCAATTGGTTGAATTGGGAGTTGACAAAAAGCACAACTTTTTCTGTCCCCCGGGAGCAACTTCAGGTTTAGCGTCTTGCCCAAGGACACTTCGACTGTGGACAGGCAGAGGATCGATCCGCCAACCTTGTGATTGGAGGACAACTGCTCCACCACCTGAGCCACAGCCGCAGGTCATGCAAATCAGTACGCTGATGTATTTAAAAGCTGCATTTATGTGCCATTTTTGCAAATGACTCCACAAAATGCTGCTCCAGATCAGTAAACTAGGTCAGGGGTTTCCCAAAGTGGGGGTCCCGAGGCCCCCCCCCCCAGGGGCCTCGGGACGACAGTATCATTTGGAGATGACACTTGAGACTTTACAGCTCCACACTAAACATCACATACGTCACACATGTCAGCGTACACCAGTAGATTTCTTTTGAACATCTCAAACCAGTACACTAGGATTTAAAGTTTGGATAATATTTTTCACAATGAAACGTTGGTTGATACCAACAAAAGAGAAGGCAGGGAGGCAGGCAGAGAAGGCAGCAGAGGAGAGCGGAGAACTGCTGTCAAAAAGACCATCAACTTCTGGCGAGGGAGGAAGAGAGGACCACTGTAAGGGGACCCATAAGCAGCCGAACCAGTCTTCCACGTAGTGTCGCAAGTATCGAGAGGAATATATTCAGTATGGATTCGCATGCATCATTATCAATGAAATACCACATCCCCAGTGTGTAGTGTGCACTGAGGTGCTTGCACATGAGAGTTTAAAGCCTCGAAGACTAAGCACCCCTCTCTTACCACCGAACCAGCTGATTTTTTTCAGCCAAAAAGAGAGGGAACTGAAAGGCCAGAAGAAAATCATAACTAGCCAAACAGCAATCCCTACCAAAGGCCAAAAGGTGTTATTTGAGGTGGCATGTTTAATTGCACAGGCAAAAAAGCCTCACACAATTGGGGAAACACTAATAAAACCCGTTACTATTGCCATGAGTCGGACAATGCATGGAGACAAACCGGCGCAGGAGCTGGAGGCAGTGCCGCTGTCTGACGGGGCAACATCCCGGCACATCACAGACATGGCCCAGGACATAAAGGGTCAGTTGATTGACAGAGTGAGGAAAGGGAAACATGCTTTGCAGTTTGATGATTCCTTCGATGTATCAAACTCTGCCCAACTGCTTGTTTTCGTCATATATAGTTTTGATGGAAGACTGAACGAGGACCTGCTGTTTTGCGCCCAGCTGGAGGTAAAGTGCACAGGTGAGGACATTTTCACCAAACTTGATGACAAACAAAAAGAAGAGGGACTGTCTTGGGATGAGTGAATCGTTGTATGTACCGAGGGTGCTGTAGCAATGCTGGAGAAGAAGAAAGGACTAAAAGCAAGGGTTTTACAAGTTGAAACCGGCAGGATTGATATGTTTCCTGAGCTGGAGGAATTCATGGAGGAAAATGATCTGAGTGTCAGCACTGTGAACAAATCTGTCACTTCCCACCTTCAAGCCCTCCTGGGACACTTTAACAAGTTTTTCCCCAAGGAAACAGCACCGGAAAAATACAACTGGATAAGATCACCATTCACTGTAACAACCGCAAGTCATCTGTCATCCAACATGGAGGATGCACTGGTTGAACTGTCAAGTGACCACACCTTAAAGACAACTTTTAAGTCACAGACACTTTCTGAGTTCTGGATTTCAGTCAAGAAAGAATATCCCAAGCTATCCAGGGCCACCATGGACGTACTGACACCGTTTGGCTGTACTTACTTGTGCAAAAAGACTTTCTTAGCACTGACATATATCAAAAATTAATAGAGATTGCATCTAAACATGAAGGATGATCTCCGACTGGCCGTCTCCAAAATTAAACCCAGAATGGACTTGTTGTGCTCCATGCATAGTGCCCATCCATCTCATTAGCTGAGATCAACACTAAACCGTAGTTATTCCCAAAATGTAAATTTGCACAGCAACGACGTTCAGATGTTCACTCAGTGCCACATGTTATGGCTGTTAGTTTGACCGAGATATTCTTCTGCTTATATGGAAATTGAAGTGTATAAGTCTGTACTTTGCACATGACAGCAACAATGTTCACTCATAAGTTACATGGAGATTTTGATTGATGTGTTCTGCTTTCATCCTGTAATAAATTGTTATATGTAAAATCATATCATGGTTGTCAGGCTGTTCTGTTTTTCACCTCCAGGGATAGTGGGGGTCGCCAGTCTCAGGAACCGTTATTTTGGGGGTCTCAGGTTGAAAAGTTTGGGAACCCCTGAACTAGGTGATGGTGACACAGACAACTATAAAACAATTCTACTGACTTCCAGTTACGCAATGGCGAGCTAGGCTGCGCAACATCAGAGCTCCCGATAGACCAGGGGTTGGCAACCTGTGGCTCCGGAGTCGCATGAGGCTCTTTCATAGCTCTGCTGTGGCTCCTTGTGGCTTTGGAAAATAAACAATGAGCATTTAATTTGAATGTATTTTATTTTAGTTCGTTAGTTATTAAAATGTAATTCTAAATTCAAAGATTATCGTGATCTTATAACATTAAAATAAAACATGTTTAATTTTTTGTCGCTCGCAATATGCATCACAACCGTCGATGTGTGACATCCGCCGGCATGCGCAGTGTTGCCAACTTGGTAACTTTCTTGCTAAATCTGCCAAATCCTCCTGGCAACTTTTTGTTTTTTGTCAAAAGCAACTAGCGACAAATCTAGTGACTCTTTCTGGTGTTAGTGGAGACTTTTCTGGTTGGGCTTCTGGTTGGGGCAAGTGGTGATGGTCTTAGAGACAGTGACGTCATCAGTGCACTTCCTGATGTAGCGAGTCACTGATGTGGCAGTCTTGAAGAGCAGAGATGGCTCCCAATGGCCAGATTTTCACCTTCTTCAGAACCGGTTTGGAGTGCCTGACGATTGGCCTGTATGCTGGCATTAGCATGACAGAGATGTGGTCTGAGTACCCGAGGTGGGCGCGGGGCTCTGCCTTGTAAGTGCCGGGCATGCTTGTGTAGACAAGGTCCAGCACATTCTCACCCCTGGTTGCAAAGTCCACATACTGATGGAATTTAGGGAGAAATGGTCTGAGATTTGCATGGTTGAAATCTCCAGCGACAATAAACACTCCATCAGGGTGAAGGGTCTGCAGCTCACTAATTGTCTCATACAACTCACAGAGGGCTTCTTTTCCATCTGCATTTGGTGGGATATAAACTCCAACTATAAACACGGTGGTGAATTCGCGTGGTAAATAGAAAGGTCTACATCTAACAGTCACAGACTCAACAGTCACATTGTCATGAAGATGGCGACGTCCTACTGAAGTCTCGACTAAGGAACAACATAAACCGGATTATCTCCCAACTTTCTTGTTTTCAATCTTCTTCCATCTTTCTTTTGCTATTCAACCATGGATAACCTCTTGGAATTCATTGACGGCTATTTCTACAACATCCACATGGCAGTAGAACCCAGCAAAAAAAAAAAAACCCGACGCGACTGGTCCACCGAAACGGACGAGGAAACCACCACAATCGAGGTCAGTTTACTCAGATCCATAAACGACAAACTCTCAATCCAGGAACTATTACACTCCGACATCAAAGAACTTAAAACCAGTTTCAAATTTTTCCAGTCTCAAATTGAATCACTACAAAAAGACAACAACAACTTCAACAAAACTGTCAAAACCCTCACAGAAGAAAAAAAAAAAAAAACACTACTGGATCTTCAATGCCGCAGCATGCGCGATAGCCTCATCTTCTCCAGAATCCCAGAACACACTCAGGGTAACCCCGAAGCTCAAAAACTTCATGCAAACTACACTGAAACTCCCCCCCCCCCCCCCTTTTCTTTCATGTCCTTATACATATCACTGTTTTTTTCCAAACTTAGTATGTTGGTTGTTATTGCTATGTTTTTCCATTTTGTTATATCTAATATTTGCCTTTATGAATATATTTATCTACCAACTAGGACATCAGAAATAATGTATGTGAACTTCTACCAGATCTTCCATCTGAGCATTCTACAGCAAACACTACAAACTACCATTTTCGCATTATTCATGCACTTTAAATCACACCCAACATTCATCTATAACATATACCAACCCCAATATTCAAACACATATATAAATCAGAATTACAGCTACATGAAAATTTGTCATATGGAACATCCATGGGATTAGTACACAAGCAAAAAGAATTAAAGTTATACATCACTTGTTAAAACTGAATGCAGACATATGCCTCCTTCAAGAAACTCACCTAACTGAATCAGAAAATCACAAATTAAAGACAGCGCAATACAATCAAGTATACTCATCAACATATAGTTCTTAGACAAGAGAAGTCTCAATCTTAATAAAAAAAGTTCCATTAACTCATGAAGCCACCATCACAGATCCAGAAGGGAGATCATTGACGTCACAATAAATAAGAGTAAATTCATAATCGCCAACATTTATGGACCCAATTCTGATTATTAAAATTTCTTTCACAAATTTTTCTGGTATCCTCAGACACTGGCATTCCACTGAAACGTTAAAACAATAGATGGAAGACTTTGGCCTTGGTGATAGTTGGAGACTCCAAAACCCATCATCCAGAGAATACACATACTTTTCACCCCCCCACCGTGATTGATTCATGCATTGATTTCTTTGTTACTAGCAGCTCAAGTATAGTAAACATCTCAAATTCCCCAGAACACCTCATTATAATCAGTGATCATGCACCAGTCTCATTCAACCTCAACACCAGACAACAGAAACAACCAATCACCAGATAGAAATTCAACACCTCTTTGCTTAAAGATCCCAAATTTAATATCTTTTTTAAGAAAGCATGGGCATCCTTTATAGAAATAAATGACTCTCCAGAAATTTCACCAACTTTACTCTGGGAAACAGCAAAATCAGTACTAAGAGGAAGCATCATTTCATATTCAACATTTAAGAAAAAAACAGAACAAGAACTTAAGAAAAACCTTGAAGAAAAAATCTAACTACTAGCTGACACAATAGCTATAAAACCCACAGACCAAGCTCAAAAGGAATTATCGGCAGCAAAACTACAACTCAACAACATCATTAACAAGAAAACTCAGTTCCTCATACAAAGACTAAGACAGGAAAACTAACAAATCAATAACAATAACAAATCAGGAAAATATCTAGCAAACCAGTTCAAACAAAATAAAGAAAAATCAATAATACCTTCCATAACGAACTCTGCAGCAAAGACTATGAAATCCCCACAAGAAATAAACCACACCTTCAGAGAGTTTTATATTTATAAATTTATACACCTCTGACAATCCATCCAATCTAATAGATATAAACTCATCTTAAAAACATAAATTTACCTAGGCTAAAAAAAACAGGCAGATAAACTCGACACTCCACTAGCACCCAGTGAACTCCAAGCAGCCCTCAACAAGATGCCAAATAATAAAGCGCCTGGACCAGATGACTTTCCGGCCGAATTCTATAAACATTTCTGGCAAATTCTCTCTCCTTTTTTTGTTAAAATGGTACATAACATCAAGCACAACTCAAAGATTCCATCACACATGAATACAGCCCTCATCTCAGTAATCCTTAAATCTGATTTTAAAAAAACAACAAAAAAAAACACCCTCTTCTCCAGCTGCCATCCACTGTCCCTTATCAACACAGATCTCAAAATTATTAGCAATGCACTAGCCACATGAATAGAATCAGTAATCCCATTAATTATCTACCCAGATCAAACCAGCTTTATCAAAGGAAAACACTCATTAAACAACAGATTATTTAACTTACTTAATATATCACAATGCAATAAAATAACAACCATAATATTATCACTGGATGCAGAAAAAAGCATTTGACAGAGTAAAATGGGAATTTCTATTTGCTACATTATACAAGTTTGGTTTTGGAGAATCATTCATTCACTGGATAAAAGGATTTTACAATTCACCAATGGCCACGGTAACAACCAATAGAATCATATCAAAAAGTTTCACACTGAACAGAGGAACCAGACAAGGACGCCCACTCTCACTATCACTGTTTGTGCTGGTTATGGAACCTCATGCTGCTGCAATACGACAAAACAACAACATTAAAGGTATCAAAACACTAGACACCCATCACAAATTAGCCTATACGCAGACGATATATTATTATATTTACAACAGCCAGTAAGCTCACTGAAAGAAGTCGTTAAGCTTATAAACTCCTTTTCCAAACTTTCCGACTATGCAATAAACTGGTCCAAATCAACAATTCTTCCTGTGTATAATGAGGAGTGGAATGCTGCAACTCCAAATCTGTCCCCTCCCATTCCCACAGGTAGCATTAAATATCTAGGTGCAAATGTATCCACCAGACTGTCAGGGTTGTTCTACTTAAACTTCACCCCATTGCTGAAAACAATTGAAGATGACCTAACCTGCTGATACACTTTCCTATCTCTCTGATTGGAAGAATCTCAACAATTAAAATGTTCATGTTACTCAAAGATAATTACCTCTTCTCAATGATTCCAACTCAACTCACTACTAAGTGGTTCAACACCCTAACCACTGCAACAAATAAATTTTACTGGAAAAATAAGACATCCCGGGTCAAACTCACCACCTTACAAAAACATTAAAACCAAGGAGGACTAGAAGCACCAAATTTTGAGTACTACTTCTTAGCAAACCAACTGCAATACATTATAAACTGGATCCATCCAAACACTCACAATAACTCCTGGTTACAAATAGAACAAGCTGAATGTAAAGAAATATCACTCTCAGACCTGCCATTTCTCAACACCAGTTTGAAACATCATAGCTGCTTCAAGAACACAGTTATCTCAACAACTCTGACAGCCTGGTGAAAGATCAACAAAATATTCAAATTCACTACACAACCCTGTAAATTTACCCCAATCTAGCACAATCCTGACTTTACATTAAAGAAAAAAACACTTTTTTTTTTAAACACATGGAAACAAAACAGCATCACACACCACCACCTTTTTTAAGACAATAACTTCATTTCCTTTCAAACAATAGTGCAAAACTATAACATTAATACAGGAGAATATTTTAAATACCTACAAATAAAATCTTCTCTGAAATCCAAAACTAAAATGACAAACAACAGTTTACTCCCCTCACCACTAATAGAAACCATAACTACAATGTCCAACCCCAAGAACATTATATCCAAATTATATAAAGTGATATCTACCAATGACATAATAATTGCCATTCCAATTACAGCCTGGGAGAAAGACTTGTGAATCACCACCAACACTGAATTCTGTGTGACGGTTCGTGCTCAGTGACTGTGTGGGTGGACCCAAACGAAAAGGGAGACGGGGAGAAGGGTTAAAGGAAACAGGATTTATTAGGGAAGGTGGTGGAGTGATGGGCACCAGGAGGCAGAAACACAGTCCGGTGAAGGGGTGCCGGTCGTGGGGAATAACCCGGTGGTGGGATCTGGTGCAGGGATGTCAGTCGTGGAGAGGGGGGAGTGGAGTCTTCGGTGTCGTGATCTGAGGAAGGGGGGTTCCGAGGGTGGTGCACGAAGAGCCGGTGCCTGAGAGTGCCTTGGTCCGTGGGGTTTTTCCCGGTGCAGAGAGGGAGCCGTGACGAGGGAAACCGGGGTGGTGCGCAGGGGTCCGGTGCGCAGGGGTCCGGTGCTCAGGGTTCGGTGCTAGTGGGGGGGTGCTCTCGTGAAGGATCTCCCGGTGAAGGTGTCCGTGGTCGTGAACTCCCGTGGGTGACAAACGCTGGAGTGCTTGGAGGTGTGCCGAGTGCTGGAGCCGAGGAAGAGAACTGGAAACAGGCAGAGAAACACATACCATAAACTCGAAGCAAGAGAACATCAAGAATGCTCGGCGTGGTGTGGCAGCTCGTGGCCTGACTATACCACGAGGTAGGTATCACAATCCTCTGGCGTCGGTCTTCTGTGAGACGCCAGTATTTAAGCAGGGCACGGCTGATGAGCCGATGAGCCACAGCTGCCAGCGTGCGCGTGTCTCTCCTGATCGGCTCCGCCCAGCCTGCAGTGAACAGAGGCACACCAACCAAAGCAAAAAGACAGACAAAATCCCAAAAACCCAGTGAACCCAGTCTATGACCTTCACATTCTGGACCCAAATCTGTAAAAATGTCTTTTCAATGACAAACAACACAAACCTACAACCTATACAATATAAGGTAATTCACAGGACTTGTATTACCCAGCACAAAATGTACATGATGGGATTCTCAAGCTCCAACACATGCTCACTCTGCACATCAAGCCCCTTGGACAATTATCTTCACTCTACTTGGATCTGCCCACCAATTCAACAATTCTGGCAAGTAATCATCAGTAAACTTTCCCCCATAATGAGCTGCAACCTTCCACTAACACCCTCCCTCTGTCTCCTCGGAGACCTCTCTGCAGTAAATTCACCTATACCAACCCTAAACCAGACACAAAATTCATATCAACCAATGGACAAATCTCCTGAAAGATCATATAATCATGGAACAACTCACAACTCAATCCCAAAAACCAAACCTTGAAAAAGTTTGGGACCCCTTCATTACTGCATTAGGTTTGCCTACTAACTAATCCCACCAAAACTACACATCAACACACTCTTTTACACACAGCCTTACGCACACACACACACACACACACACACACACACACACACACCTCAACACAACAGCTCACAGCTCTCCATGACAGCAAATCAAGCAATTCATCACATCCCCATATAGTGTCTTGCTGTGTCTGGCTGTCCTTGTTGTTTGATTTATTAATGAATTTTTGTATGTTCTTTTTTTTCTATTTTATTATTATTATTATTATTATTATTATTTTATTTTATTTTATTTTATTTATTATTTTTTTTTTTAATCTTTGTTAACCACTCATATGCATCACTAATAACAACAACAAAAAAAGAAAAAAGGAAAAAAGGAGAATCCTTTGCTAAGAAGTGGGAGAAATTGGCTGACTTTGTATCTAGTGGGACAACGCTATCCTCCGGTGACTCTTGATCACTAATGGACCCTAACAGGAAATATGTTATCATTATCTTCAAATTTGATGTGCCCCTGATATGTTTTGCTCTGTCATGGTGCGTGTTCTTTTAAAATGTGAAAAACTTGACTAAATAAAAAGTATTTAAAAAAACAACAACAAACAACAATTCTACTACAGGAGTTGTGGACTGTTTTGGCGCGGCTTAAAGCTTTGTATGTGTTCTGACTGCAGGAGTCCTCCCTGTAGAACCTTTTTCAGGACTGTTTATGGGGAAGGGAGAAAAATAACCTAGTCCAGGGTAGGTACTCTGAAGCAGCTCTGAAACACTGCTGCTGGTTAAACTTTCAGGATGGCTTTCTCACATACAAGTCCAGCTGTACACCTTGAAACAGACGTTGACATGTAAAATCAGTGAAGCTCCCCTTTATCACTCTAAACTCACCCAACACATTATTTCTCACGGTAGATTAATTTTTCACTGCAATGTAAAATTCTGCATCTCTATGGAAACAGCACAGCCACAGCTAGAAGTAGAGAGAGGTCCAAAATGTCTTCTGTGAAAGAATGTATGTAAACACAGCCTGCAATTCAGCCCAGTTCAATGATTTCTTTGTCAAGTGATTGTTGGATGCAGCCAAGCCATCAGTGGCTTCTTGGTTGCACTGAGTTTTTACAGAATCTGTAAATTGCAAACAGTATGTGGAATAAAGTATTGACACAATTTTAAGATATTTTTACAGAACATGCCACAGATGAATAGTTCAACAGCTGTTGGAAAGTACAAAATGCAACAATTCTTTGTGTTTCTTTGTATAATAAATAGTGGAATTTTTTTCATGTCTTGATGTTCAGAGGATTAAGCGACCAATCAGTGTTGTCACTGGACAGGACAGTGTGTTTAGTCCTTCACCTGTAGCAGGAGTTGTCTGTTGACGTGGTTTGCATGGGTTGTAGTATGACCTCATCAGCCTTGCACACTTTATTCAAATGCATTAAGTTCGACAGATGTCAATTATTTAGCACATTCAAATAAACATGGCCTCAGAGGACAGACAGAAGAGCATATTTAGCGTCATTCTTCTGCATAGGTCGCCGCAGTATGTTTTTCATCTTACTCAGCTGAAATTGAGCGCAGTTTCTCTGTTAACAAGCAGCTGCTTAGACTGGCAGTTGTACTACAGTCAACAGACTGAGCAGAAATGCATTCTCACACCTTCTGAAGCTATATAAAATATTCAATGCATGTCTCTACTGTAGCTGTCACCTTAGAAATACAGAGCCTACTTCCTGTTATTTTTCCATGAATGATATCTTTTAAGTCTTGAATAGAAGTATGATTCAGGAGTATTTTAAGGTAAAGAATTTTTAAAAAGGGGAAATGAGGATGATAATTTAACCTCCTACACCTCAATAACGTAGTGGAGCAGAAGTATGAAGTAGGATCACATCCATCCATCCATCCATCCATCCGTTATCTATACACCGCTTTATCCTCTGTAGGGTTGCAGGAGGGCTGAAGTCTATCCCAGCTGACTCAGGGTGAAAGCAGGGGACACCCTGGACAGGTCACCAGTCTATCACAGGGCTACACTTAGAGACAGACAACCAAGCACACTCACACACACACCTACAGACAATTTGGAATCATCAATTAACCTCAACATGTTTTTGGACTGTGGGAGGAAGCCGTAGAACCCAGTGGGAACCCACGCTGCACAGGGAGAATATGCAAACTCACAGACCGAGATTGGAACCAGGGACCTTTTAGCTGTGAGGCGACAGTGCTAACCACTGGATCATTGTGCCGCCCAACTCAATTGCATAAATGTACTGAGTTAGATTCCTCTGTGGTATATCAGTATATCTTTGCTACAGTGTACTCCAAATTTTAAAAAAAAACAACCCCCAATTTAATATGCCATAGGTTGGCTAAAAAGGACTGATAACCCAAATAATTAATGGTAAAGATATGTTGATTTGGGACATACAAACAACCTGAAATTGCAAATGCGATTTAGTTGTGTAGATCAAATGTGTCATTTTTGTAAGACAGAGCTGTAATGTGGTTCCTTCTGTGTCTTGCTGTGTCTGAGGAAAAGTGTAAACAGTAATGTTATATATTCCTTTTCTAAATAGGGAAACTGAGACAGAAACATGAGCCAAAACTAGGAACTAAAGAGCACTAAAAGGCTCCACAGAGAATGAAGATATTTTTGAGTTGCAGTAACAGCTGTCAGTTGAAAATTAGCGTACGCCAGCTAATGAAATCTTCCAGCAGCAGTACACCCATCGTTGCTACTGTGCTGTTATTTACACCTGGAAGTGTCTTCTGTGACGACAGGTGATCAGTGGATCATGACCAGAAGTGAGGAGCTGTTGTGTCTTTTGTCAGTGACTGAGTGGACATCGATCATCAAAGAGTCACTTATTGTGCTCATAAAGATGCTTTCAGATGCAAAAGGCAATTGGCCGATTACTGTTTTATGATCACGGCCAATAGGAGGCTCAGATTTAAACGCCATTTTCAGAAGCGATGACCCCGCAGCTGTACATCATCTATAATCACTCTAAATGATCTTTTATTTGTATAACAATCACTGGATCAATACTCTATATCCTGCTGTGAATTATATTAGTTCCCATGTCAATGAATATTATCCCAAACTGGCCTGAGAGAGAAAGAGAGGGCAGCTCAGGCTCTGGGAATGTTATTAGCGTTGACATTTATGCCAAAAAAGAGAACTTATCTGGGTTTTTACATACTTTACTTACAGTTATTAGTGCAAAAAACAATGCAATTGCTGTTATTTCATCGGTAAAACTGAAGCAAGATTCTTCAATATCCAGTTGAAACAATCATTTTAGGCGAAGACTCAGTCTGACGTGTGCTTTAACTAAACATTTAAAAAAGAATTGTGACTGTTTTCTCTTTTTTACCTCCTACTTATAAAGATAAAGGCCCAGTTTATAATAGTACCAACAGTGTTAAGAAAAGTGCTACATTAATAAAGCTACAAAGCAAGTTTGGGACAGCAATCACAGCTCATAGAATTCAATGAACAATAAAATGTGTAAGAATTAATAGCATTAAAAAAGAAAAGTAAAATACATGTAATTCGAGTTAGATAAAAGGAAATTCAAACATCTGTGTTGTCAGCGGATGGTGAAAAGAGAATAGAGAGCGAGCTGTGTGGTGATTAATTCCACAGTTTATTAGGTGAAACATCAAAAACTAAATAACCCTTTGATCAGAGTCTGGATTTAATGCGAGCCGAGGTTTTCATGCCAACATAAGAGCGCGACCTTGAGCCTAAATGTCAGGGATAAAGGTCAGAGCTGAAACCTTCAGAGCTTTTGAAGTCATGATTAAAATATTCAACTGATTTTTTTTCTTTCTTTCTTTAAATTATTGTGGGGTTTTAGCCTTAATATTTAAATTAAAAATAGAAATTTGTAATTTATGTAATATTTTAGTGTCTTAACCATAGTATTTAAATAAATCATTTTAATTTAGATATCAGGTAGCATTGTAGGGTTTTAACGCTAATATTTAAAGTCATGGGTTAATTTGTATAATGAATAGTATGGGGGGGGGGGGGGGGGGGGGTAGCCTTAATATTTAAATTATAAGGGTACATTTGTATTTTATATAATATTTCAGTGTGTTAACCACAGCATTTAAGTTAATGTAAATTTAGATATTAAATAGTATTGTAGGGTTTTAAGGCTAAAGTTGTTTGGTTAATTTGTACAATAAATAATATTGCAAGGGTTTAAACCTAATATTTAAACCAGTCAGGTAATTTTGCATACTATATAATTTATAAGATTCCAGGGTCTTGGGTGTAATATTTAAGTTAGCGGGGTAAATTAGTATTTTAGAAAACACAGCAGGGCCTATACCTCAATATTAAAATTCGGAAATGTGTATAATATATAATATTGTGAGGTATTGAACCTTAAGTTTAAAGTAGTGAGTTTTTTTGTTTTTTTCTTTGAACAACAAATAATTTTGTGAGGTTTAAACCATCATGTTAAAACGTAAATGTGTACCTTCAGTCTTGTTTCTCTGTTTTCACTGTGGCTCAGTTTGTTGGTTTAAATGCTGCCTATAAATAAGGGTGATTTGGCTATGAGTGAAACTTCTACCAGTCTGCAGTCAGAGAGCTCGATGAGCCGCAGCCGCTGAAATTTGTCATTTTAGGCTCCAAATTAGTCCCTAAGTGGAAGATCATGACTGGAGCAAATAGAAAAGAAAAAAAGATGAGGAGGAAGAAGAAGTCAGAAGAGCATAAAGACGTAATAGTGTAGAGAGAGAGAGAGAGAGAGAGAGAGAGAGAGAGAGAGAGAGAGAAGAGAGGATGATGATGATGATGATGATGATGATGCTCTGACGAGGCGGGGTGCAGAGAGAGCGAGAGAGAGAGAGAGAGAGAGAGAGAGAGCTGAGGCAGCACTGGATCCCCGTATCTCCGTATCTCCTCCTGCTTGTTGTTGTTGCAGCGGCGGTGGATCAGCGGCAGCAGCAACAATGTGGTGCATCAACTGCGCCTCGGACAAAACGCCCGCGATCCTGCACAACAAGCTGCTCTACTGGTAAGAAAACAACCGCAACAGCAGGAACCCGGAGACGCAAACATCTCTTCTTCCGAGTAGCACCGTCCTTCTCGCTGCTCTTCCTGCCTCATCCACACTGTGTTGACTGCGTGTTTTCCGCCCGTGGTGCAGCACCGCTGCGCAGCTTTTCTTGTCTTTCTCTTCTTCTTTTTTTTTATCCCGAGCAGCTGATAGTTGTAAACGGTAATGAAATGCGACAGAACAGCGAGGCGAGCTGCTGGCCCCGCTCTTGTTAGCAGAATTACTGGTTTGTAGCTGCTGGCGGTGTTGGATCAGCAGAGGTCGAGATGCTGATAATGTGTGCAAAAAGAGGCATTTTTGTTATTGTTGTTTTGTTGTTTTGGGGGGTTTTTTGCCACTAACGACCTGGCATTTGGCGCGTGCACGTGTGAGCTTCTGCGCGCGTGCCTTGTCCTCTCTACCTGTTTCTGCAGGTGTTGCAGCTTGTAAGAGCTCCAACTTTATTTCTTTTTTTAGACTAAGGACACCCCCCCCCCCCCAAGTATCAGCTGTGAGGCACATATGTCAGATTCTTTTCTGGAGTCTAAGTGGAACTTAAGTCCTCAAATGAACCAATCTGAAGAACTTTAATTGATATGAAGTCATGCTGAGAGGGATTTTTTTTTTTGGCCCAAAACAGGTCTGCAGTGATAATGACCTGCTGACACACAGTAAGATGATACAAGCGTTTTATAATCTGGTTCAAATATGCTTTATTGGCATAACAGTCAGAGCCAAAGCTGCACAGTCTGCAGTGGTGGTGAAGGGAGGTGATTTAAAGTTATAGGACTTAGTATCCATCTTGTTTAGCGGCGGATAAACAGTGAGCTGGCATGGACAGGTGGTCATACATGGGCTCATATGTGGAAAAGACCCTCCCTCCGAAGCGCAAGACCTGTCCAATCCCCCCTGCGTGGCCATTTCTCATCGCTGTGTGGTGGCTTTTTGGTCATTATGTGGTCATTTAATGGCTCTTTGTGGCTGTTTTATGTCGGTTTGCAGTAATTTTAAACTTAAATTTGTGGTTGGTTTCCATCCGTTATTGTTTTATGTCAATTTATGAGGGAGCACACCGTGTTCCCATCACAAGATCCAGAGATACTTAAACTCCCTCACTTGAGGAAGCAACCCCCCCTTCCGTGGTGCAAAGCCTTTGAAAAATTGAAGCTTAAACGGGACATTCTGAGGCTATCTGAGAGAGAAGTTTTAGCTCATGAAACTTCAGAAATCAAGACATTATTAACTGTTGAGCAATTGTTGTTTGGTTAGAATTGTAACACAACTGTACTCTGTAAATGAAAACATGACAAATACTAGTATTGGCAAAACTTCTATTTACTAGTACTTGGAATGTTCTTACATGCTCCTACTGCACCATGATACACAGACATGTACTTTAACCAGTTTAACAGTGTCAGGGAGCAAGACCCTATGATCTACACTAACCTGAGAATAACAATGTCATGGAGTAATACCTTATCATACATGTGGGTGAAAGGTCATTCAGTCTCGAGAAATCTCTCTGTGTAGGTCAGTTGACCTTGCATGTAACCTGTATGAAATCTCGCGAAAGCAGCTAACACCAAAACAATATGGCGCCTCGGTATGGAAAACGCCAATTTTGATTGTTTTTTGCACCGTCTAACGGTGTATCTACCGCAATCGGAATATGCTGGAGTCATTATAATGTTGTTGATGATCAGATGCATTGTCTTGTGATAGTGCTGGAATATTTTCACGGCTGAGAAGATTGTTTTCATGAAGATTGCATGTTGTACGGCAGCATGTACGAACATGGCCCAAGTGTTGCTAGGGTTCAATCGGCATTTTGGTAATAGGGCGCAAGCCGGGAGTATGAGGGCGCAGCGCCCATGTAACATTATTTAGACAAACCTCTGTTTTGTGGTCATTTTCATTTAGTAGTTGTTTTGCATCACTGCTCGCCGGGGAGCACCTGGTGGCAGAGCCTTGGGGCCCCGTGGGGCTCGGTCGGGCACAGCCTGAAAAAGTAACACGGGGCCACTGCCCAGAGGGCCCACCAACCTCAGAGCAGAAGATCGGGGTCGGGTGCTATGCCCACCAGGTGGTAGGCCGGAGCTGGCGTCCTGGCGTACCGCCACCTGGTGGCATAGACTAGCTCTTGGGACGTGGAACGTCACCTCACTGGTGGGGAAGGAGCCTGAGCTGGTGCGGGAGGTGGAGAGTTACTGGCTAGATGTAGTCGGGCTCACCTCCACGCACAGCAAGGGCTCTGGAACCCAACTCCTGGAAAGAGGTTGAACTCTCTCCTTTTCTGGAGTTGCCCACAGTGAGGGGCACCGGGCGGGTGTGGGGATACTCACAAGCCCCCGGCTGAGCACCGCCATGTTGGAGTTCTCCCTGGAGAGCGAGAGGGTCGCCTCTCTGTGACTGCGTTTTGCAGAGGGGAAAACTCTGACTGTCGTTTGTGCTAATGCACAAAATGGCAGCTCAGAGAATTCAGCCTTCTTGGAGTCACTGGGTGGTGTCCTGGAAGGGGTGCTGCCTGGGGACTCCATAGTTCTCCTGGGGGACTTCAATGCTCACGTGGGCAATGACGCTGTAACCTGGAGGGAGGGATTGGGAGGAACGGCCTATCTGATCTCAACCTGAGCAGTGGTTTGTTTTTGGACTTCTGTGCTAGCCACGGATTGGCCATAACAAACACCATGTTCAAACGTAAGGTTGCTCATAAGTGTACCTGGTACCAGAGTACCTTACACCAAAGGTCGATGATCGACTTTGTATGTTTTGCACACACAAGTGAAGAGAGAAGCAGAGCTGTCAACTGATCACCATCTGGTGGTGAGTTGGATCCGATGGCGGGGAAGGCTGCCGGATAGACCCGGTAAACCCAAACGTGGAGTGAGGGTGAACTGGGAACGCCTGGCAGAGGCCCATTGTCCGTGGGATTTTCAATTCCCACCTCCTGCATCCCGGGGGAGGTTGGGGACATGGAGTCAGAGTGGGCCGTGTTCAAAGCCTCCATTGCAGAAGCGGCCGTTAGGAGCTGTGGCCAGAAGGTCACTGGTGCCTGTCACGGTAGCAACCCCAAAACCCGTTGGTGGACACTGGCGGTGAGGGAAGCCGTCAGGCTGAAGAAGGAGACCTTTCAGGCCTGGCTGGCTTGGGGGTCTCCTGAAGAAGCAGGCATATACCAGCTGGCCAAAAGGGCTGCAGCTGCGGCGGTGGTGGAAGCTAAAACTTGGGTGTGGGAGGAGTTTGGGGAGGCTGTGGAGAAGGACTTTCGTCGGCCTCAAAGAGGTTCTGGCAAACCGTCTGACGCCTCAGAAAGGGGAGGCAGGGATTCGCCCAGGCTGTGTACAGCTGGGGGGGGAGAACTGCTGACCCAGACTGGGGATCTTGTCGAGCGGTGGAAGGAGCACTTTGAGGATCGTCTGAACCTGGTAAACACGTCCTCTGCTGAGGGGGCAGAGCCTGAGGACTCGGAGGTCCATATCCGTGGTGGAGGTTGCCAAGGTAGTTAAAAAGCTCCTCGGTGGCAAAGCTCCAGGTGTGGATGAGATTCGCCCTGAGATGCTAAAGGCTCTGGACATTGTTGGACTGTCATGACTGACACGTCTCTTCAATGTTGCATGTGCATCGGGTACGGTGCCTGTGGAATGGCAGACCGGGGTGGCGGTTCCCATTTTCAAAAAAGTGGGACCGGAGAGTGTGCTCCAATTACCAGGGAATCACACTTCTCAGCCTCCCTGGGAAAAGTTTACTCTAGGGTGCTGGAAAGGAGACTGATTGTCACCAATTGTCGAACCTCGGATTTAGGAGGAGCAATGCGGATTCCGCCCTGGTCGTGGAACAGTGGACCAGCTCTTTCACCTTGCGGAGCTGCTGAGGAATGGGAATTTGACCTGCCAGTCCACATGTGTTTTGTGGATCTGGAGAAAGCCTATGACCATGTTCCCTGAGGGACTCTGTGGGGGGTACTGAGGGAGTATGGGGTACCAGGCTCGCTGCTACGAGCTATTTGGTCCCTGTACAACCAAAGAGCGAGCTGTGTCTGCATTCTCGGCAATAAGTCGAACACGTTCCCAGTGGGTGTTGGACTCCGCCAGGGCTGCCCCTTGTCCTCGATCCTGTTTGTGGTTTTCATGGACAGGATCGTAAGGGACAGTCAGGGTGAGGAGGGTGTCCGGTTTGGGGACCTCAGGATCATGTCTCTGCTTATTGCAGATGACGTGGTACTGTTGACTTCATCAGACCGTGACCTTCAGCACACACTGGAGCGGTTTGCAACCGAGTGCGAAGCGGCAGGGATGCAGATCAGTACCTCCAAGTCCGAGGCCATGGTTCTCTGCTGGAAATCGGTGGATTGCCACCTCCGGATGGGGAGGGGGAGTTGCTTCCTCAAGCGAGGGAGTTTAAGTATTTCTGGATCTTGTTCACGAGTGATGGGAAAATGGAGTGCGAGATGGACAGGCAGCTCGGTGCAGCGTCAGCAGTAATGTGGGCGCTGTACCAGACTGTAGTGGTGAAGAAAGAGCTGAGCCGCAAGGCGAAGCTCTCGATTTACCAGTCCATCTACGTTCCAACCCTCACCTGTGGTCACGAGCTTTGGGTCATGACAGAAAGAATGAGATCGCGGATACAAGCGGCCAAAATGAGCTTCCTTCGCAGGGTGGCTGGGCTCAGCCTTAGAGATAGGGTGAGGAGCTCAGACATCCAGAGGGAACTCGGAGTAGTGCCACAGCTCCTTCGCGTCGAAAGGAGTCAGTTGAGGTGGTATGGACACCTGATTCGGATGCCTCCGGGGAGGCTTCCTCTGGTGGTCTTCCGAACATGTCCACCTGGGAGGAGACCCCAGGGCTCACCCAGAACCTGCTGGAGGGATTATATCTCTCGACTGGCTGGGAAACGCCTCGGGATCCCCCAGGACAAGCTGGAAAGCGTCACCGGGGGGAGGGAAGTCTGGGACGACCTGTTCCGCCGGCTGCCCCCGCAACCCAACCCCGGATAAGCGGAAAGATGATGGATGGATGGATGGATGGATGGATGGATAGTTTCTCGTTGTGGTCATTTGTGGTCTTGTTGTGTTTCCTTTTGTCATTTGTGGTTATTTTGTGTCAATTAATAGTGATCTTTTAGTCATCTTCTCTTTTTGATAATGTGGTTGCATCTTGGTGGATGTTTTATGTAATTTTTGGCAATTTTTTTCACTTTGTGGCCTTTCAGGGTTGTTGAAGGCCTCTTGATGTCTCTGTGGTTGTTTCACATCACTTTGTGGTACTTCTGTTGACTTTTTGGAGTCATTCTGAGTCTGTTTATAGTCGTTTTATCTCTTTTTACAGTGGTTTTCCATCAAGAAAATATTAACAGTCACTTTAAATCTGGGGCCAGTGCCTGGTAGGCCCATTCGCTAATCCATCCGTGCACACAAGCAGTATTTGCAAGTAGTTAAGTGTCTACTTGTATGATGTGTTTCCATTTCCTGCAGCTGCCAACTGTACCCAAGTGGATTACTTTCATTTTATTTTCACATGAAGAACAAATTAGGAGGATAAACCTTTTTGCACACAAACATTGATGCTGGGAGGAATAAGTGAAGCAGTTAGATGGATTAATCCTCTGGCTTATAGGCCTTCTGAACCTCTTTAACATCCTCATGTTTATTGGCAGTCGTGGAACCAGCCACCAACAGCTGGACTGGTGTTTCACGGTAGACGAGGCGTCGGCAACCTTAAACACTCAAAAGAGCCATTTGGACGAGTTTTCCATGAAAAAGAAAACACCAGGAGCCACAAAACCCTTTTCACATCTAAAATGAAGATAACACTGCATATATCGTTTTTACCTTTATGCCATGTATAAAAAAAACTATAGTGTGTTGCATTTATGAAGTCAATGAACTGCTACAGAGACAACAAAATTTCATTTCTGTATGCAACAAAAACATTTTGAACTCATAAAAAATAAAGACCTTGGGTTGTCAGGTTATTTTGAAATTAAATACTCAATGTCTATTTGAGCCCTCCTGCCAATCTTAAATTATCCACCTGCAGCAAAGTAAAAATGATGTCTGGGTGGCCTGCTGACTGCAGCTGGGATTACTGACCAGACTCCTGACTGCCTGTGAGCGCTTTGGGATGGGGAGAAGCTCACGGCAGCACCGCTGCTCGCGGAGGACAGTAACTACAGAACGATGCGTGTTTTCACATCAGTCTCCAAAACACCAGAAAAGTCTCCAGTAACACCAGAAAGAGTTACTAGATTTGTCGTTAGTTACTTAAAAAAAAAAATTTTTAAAGTTGCCAAGAGGTTAGCGAGAAAGTCACTAAGTTGGCAACACTACGCATGCCGGTGGGTGTCGTACAACAGCGGTTGTGACACATATTTTGAATGACAAAAATAAAATTTTAATGTTACAAGTAAGCGAAAATCTTCAAATTTAGAATTACATTTTAAAAATTAACGAACTAAAATAAATTACATTTAAATTAAAATATTCATTTATTTTCCAAAGCCACAAAGAGCCACAGCAGAGATATGAAAGAGCCACATGCGGCTCTGGAGCCGCGGGTTGCCGACCCCTGCTGTAGACAGTGATGGATTGTGAGATGCACTTACCTCTGAAGTGGTATTAAGAGAAGAGGGCATCAAGTGCGGGTTAAGTGAAGTGCATGTTGGCATTTTGCAGATGTGGGGAACTCTTGCCAGGTTTAAAGGCTGTGTTTGCAGTTTTTCAAGTCTGTTTTAAAAGGAGTCATTCCCCCTGTTCATCCTGCGAGAGTGATCAGAAACTGATTTATTGGAAGCTAATAGGATCTGGATTGATCTGTCAGACAAATCGAATAATATCTCACAGTATTTGAAGTGAATGTCCCTCCACTGTTGCTTAGTAATAAAACACTGTCCAGAAAACCTTAGAAAAGGAAGTGTGTAGTCAAACCAAGATAATTTTGGGAGACATCCACTTGAACCTCTCCTTTAATTTTATACTACAACATGGTTAATTTGTCAGATTAGACAATCATAGAGTCAGAGACACTCTGGTCCTCTTCCAATCATTGCCATCTTTCACAACCTTCGTGAGGAAGGAGTTACCCAGACCAACTTCCATAAACAATAATGTCCTGTGCATGATCTTCGTTGTGTTGGGTTTAATGAAGTGGATACGTTGTGGCCAGTCGCACCTGTCCTGCCCTGTAGCCTGTCTGTTGCACTACTTGCTTACTACCTGGTTAAGTTACGAAAAAGGTCATGGTTTGGGTTAACATACACCCTATTACTATGTTTACCATATGTTACAAAGGATTCCACCTGAGATTTTACATGCACTTATTCACACAACGCTTAAAGGTCAGCGACATTGCCAGGGTTACGTTCTGATTATCAATGGACAGGAGTGATGTGTACACAATGGAGCTTTGCAGCATCATGGTAAATGTAGTAAAAGGGTGTGTTTCAACCTAAACCATGATACTTTTCTAAACTTAAAAAGTACATTTGGTGCTTTGATTTAACCAAGTAGCTCTGATTCTGCAGAACTGAACAATGAAATGAAATGAATGAATGAAAAATACTTTATTTATCCCAGAAGGGAAATTCAATCTTGTAAAAGCTCACTTTTTTTTTTTTTTTTTAAATCAATATTTTTTCGTGTCCGATCCAGCATCATAGCAAACAGAATGATGACCTGAATGCTGTGTTGTGCTGAACAGATTTACTTTGCCAAGGGGAGCTTTACAAATATAAGGCCCCTCTTGATAGTCTGATTTTCCTTTATTTATGTATGTAGTCATTCTATTTTATTTCGTTCAGTTATTTTGGATGCTGGATTCTTACTGAGTTACATGTCATATTGCTGGACCTGAAAGAGGAAAAAGAAAAGTGTACAATCCAAAGAAGTGTGAGAAAGAGTGAAAGGAAAGTAGAGAAAAGACAAAAGAAAAGAAATACACCATAATCTAGCAACACCTGTACTAACACACAGCAGAGACGATCTGACGACTTTTAAAAAAAATCAATATAACATATATTTATACAACAATAATAATAATCATTCAGTCAGTCAGATTTGTTTTTTAAGGTGATGGCTGTTGGCAGGAATGAATTCCTGTATCTCTCCGTTCTACAGTGAAACTGACGCAGCCTCCCACTGAACACACTCTGTTGATTCTTCACTGTGTTGTGGAGAGGGTGGGAAGAATCCTCCATCATCTTCATCATATTGTGCAGCATTCTTTTTTGAACAATCAGCTCCAGTGGTTCCAGAGTTTTCTCCTCTTGGAGATAATAATAAACACTAATAATAATAATAATAATAATAATAATATATAATAATATATAATAATATAATAACAATAGTAATAATAATACAATAATAAACAATCCTCTTGGATGTCAGGTGAAACGTCTTCAAGAACAAAAAAGAGAAGCCCAGTTGCTTTTTGCTGCAGCGCTCAGGATCAGAGTGGATGATAACGTGCCTACTGAGCCTTCCAGAAGGTGGAGGAGGTCCCTATGGGCCCATATGAACACGAATGATGTGCTGTGATAACGATCATTTCATGGGCTAATAACACTGAATTGGCTGAGAGACTTTTGCATTAATGGACTTTTGCCTTGTGGATTTATTTACACGTCAAGAGTAGTACTGAAAGAGCCTTGGTACACACTCATTGCTTGTTATGTAACAGATAAGACAGTACAAGAAGTTAGTGATAATCTATGAGACCCTAGCAGTCCCATAAGCTCATGTTGTCCTAAGCTTGAAAGGCTGTCAGCTCTCTGACCTTGATGTTGCGCCAATTTTTAGTCATTTTAGCAAACTGTTTTATTTAGTTTTCTAATCCAATATTGTGTAGTTGTTCAGACTTATTCTGGGTTTAGCAGCAAGTTGGTTAGACTGTTCACAGTGTTAATCATCTCCAACAAAAAGAAACTTTTAAAACTCCAAACCTCCTCTCTCTATCATCTGCCTCCTGTGGCTAAACAATATAGGGAAGATATCTAATTGACAGGGGTGAGGTGAAGGAATAGCAAGTTCAGGGCAATGTCTGATTATTGATAGAAATCAGTGAATCATGAAGAAAGAGGACTGGACTGACTCCTATAAAGGGATGCAACTGATTGATTTTTCTCTCTCCCTGCTACTCTCTTTTAATTGCTTATTGAATTTTCAAAACTAGATAGTATGTTCACACGTCTCTCTTTCGGCTGAATGTAAACTCTGAACAGCGCACATTCATCCGCTATGTCTCTCACCCTTTTGTTTGGGGTTAATCTGCCTCAGTAATGAATCCGCTGTCAGTGCAGATTGAATCAGAAGACTGAGAAGATGATCGCTGTTTTGACATTTTCCTCACTGACCCGTCAGACCTTACACTCTCTCCATGATTCTGCACTTGTCAGATATGAAGATGGTCTCCCTATATGTCTGTCTGTCGGAAACTTTCTCCCACAAACTAAAATCCACAGTTTGAATCTTGGACTATGTATTCACAGATGTCAGCTGTTTATAGCCTTTTATTGTCAGCAGTGTAACATACAGGGCACTTCACATGCACAACACTTCTCTTCAGCAGTTTTTATTAACTGTCTGCTTTTGGGCAAAAAACGCAAAATGAGATATAAAGAAACCAGTTAACTTAATGAAAAAGCCCCCCCAAAAACTGTTTTTGATCAGTGTCATCCTTTATGTAGCGGAAATATTTCCACACAACTTTCTGTGTTCCACCAAATCTTCCTTTTCAGTATTTCTCTTGCTTATTTTGCTGCACATGTGGGGTCTGCATGTAAACAAACTCAGCATCTTGTAAATAAAATTACTTTAAAAGCTCCAAGCTCCCTTAAATCAGAGTAAATGATGTTGCATCAGACAGACTTGTAGATTAGTGATGGAAAATGTTAACTGTGTGAGTTTTCTTTTCATATCAAGGAGCAAAAAAAGTTGCATTTGAGTTAATTTGCCACACTTCACATTGCAAAGGGGATTCGGAAATGTTATATTGTGCATCTCTGGTTACTATTAAAGTATGCCTCCTTTCACCTCCGACCAGAATTAATCTGCAGTAGAGTTTTTCGACATATTACGTCCTCCTGAATAAAGTCAGAGGACATTTGTTAGGGTTTAAGTTCAGCTGTCAGAACAGATGTTTTGGTATTTTCGGAGCAGAGCCATATTCCCTTCTTGTATTTTTATTCCTTTCAGGATGCTGTATTATGTAGAATTGCTGCAGACGATCATATTCAGAGTCTGGACTGTTTAAATGGTTGTTTCTGATGTAAGCGGCTTCATTTCAGTACCTCGAGGAGTCATCTCCAGCCTGCCAGTACAGGTGGGAATCCAACCCCCAGCCCCAGCAGTGGGGCGCTTCATTAGCTCTCTGCTCTGCCAGTGGGAGTGTTGAGGAGGAAAAGACATAAACTGAGTCATGCCGGCTGTTTGGGGGAGCGTTGCTGAAGGAGTTGACTCAGCGGCATTGTTGCTTTAATTCCAGAGGAGAGCAAGGCTGTTGCCTGGAAACCTCCGAGCCGATTCTGACCCGACTCCCCGCTCACACTTTCTGGGACGCATTCAGGCTTAAGAAACGCTGAGCAGGACAGAAGCTGCAGGGTGAAGGAACCTACAGGCTCCTGCGCTCATTACACACCGTCACTTTGCTGCATGTGAAGGAACGTTTGATGACTTAGAGAGAAGAGGCAAAGCTTTTCCTGAGGTTGGCGCTAGAGGAAAAAATCAGAAGGATTCATCCTCTGGGGAGCAGAAAGGTTATTTGTTACTTTCGTGGCAATCTTCCCTTTAGATTTTCTTGAGAATGAGGGAAAATTTGATGCTACAAGAAACAACTTATCCTCCAGAGGCTGTGAATATCAACAGCACTTTCATCAGTCTGTACAGTATTTATTTAGGGTATCTGCTCTGCTCTGACCTCTTACGTTTGGAACAAACCGTCAGCACACTGTTGAGCTACAGAACATATAAACCAATGTTTGACAAGCTACCTGGGAAATGTAGTGAGCTAAACTAGCAGTTACTCTACACTGAGGTTACCCTCAATGAAATGTAGCAAACTAAGACACACCAACATGCCAAAAGTAGTTTACTATATGAGAAATGACTTTTTTTAGGGATTTCCTGAATAAGTTTTATGATTTCAGATTTGCTGTAACCAAGTCTCAATCTAATACCATTTTCCTGGAAAATACACGTACTGACATTTTGTAAATATACTACATTTTCTGATTGTGTGGTCCGTTTGAGAGAGAATTTGCAAACTGAGTGGTGTGTAACTGTGGCTGATATCGACTTCTTGCATTAAAGTCAGACTGCTTAAGCCTCATGTTATTTTCATAATAAGGATGTTCTGATCAAGTCATGTATGTGCTTGACTACTAACTTGCTCTGCACTGCATTCAGGAAAAAATGCATTTCTGCAATCAAAGCCATTACTCAGTGTTACTTAGGTTCACCTCGTTGGAAAGCTCCAGTAAAACACTGTCTGAAATGTAGTGTGGAGAGGGTAGGGCGAACCGTGGCTCCACAAGTGCCAAAAGATGGAAAAAATCTTTTGTGTTTTACTGTTTACTGCTACAGTGGTCTGAGGAGACAGTTATGGGGATGGGGAACCATGACAAAGACTTCTGTGATTCTTAATGGGCTCCGGCCAGAGCTCATATTGTCAAGAACTCAGATCAGAATAGGCGGACACAAATGCTTGACACAGATAGGGTTCAGGCAAAAGGGCAGGTTTATTACCGGTCAGGGTTCAGTACACAGAAGGTCAGTCAAAACAGGCAGAGATATCCAAAAAGCAAGAGGCGAGAGGCAAGATCCAAAAACAGAAGCAAGATTGATACGAAACAGGCTGACTATCACTATGAACAACGCTGGTACGAAGACTATGAAAGTGCGACGAACTGGCAACGAGACTGTGAGACACACAAGGTAATATACACAAGGCAATGAGGGGAGATGGGAAACAGGTGCGGGAAAGCCATCAGGGAGCAGGTGTGATGAGACAGCTGCAGGAAGTAAAACTAGGACAAAAACAACCGGTTAATGACTTCAAAATAAAACAGGAAAGACAAGACATAAAATGTGCAGACATGAACAGGAACTTGACAGACATGACACATGCATTTCAAACAAGCCGGGATCCACAGGGACCAGAGTTCCTATACCCCAATGCTATGAAATAGATCTGCTTTTTCAGCCTAGATCGTGAAAAATGTCCGCCGTGCTCAATTTCTGCTATCAAGTAATCGATTGGATTGATACTTGAAATGACTCAAAAATTGCGGCCTTCTCGTCCTGCCACAAATCGTACCTTCACTTTACAACACCTGTGTGACAGATGTTATTAACAAAGGCTCTGCCTAAGCTTTGTGCCAATACCAGTCAGTTCCAAAATGCCTTAAATTTCACTGATCCTTTCAAGGATCCCTACTTAATTTACTTGTATTTATCTGCTGCCTACAGACGGTGGAGAAAAAAATCACAGTAGTTAGATGCTGACAAGTTTCTGACTGGTGTTTGCAGACTGCACTAAGGATTGGATACTTCTGCTGACATGTACGTCCATGTATGACAGGGCTACTGATCCTTTCAAATCTATGCTCAATACTATACATTGAAAATCTATTACATCAGATTTCTATTGCTTGTAGCGCTCCACTGGTTGCTATTGAAGATGTGAATATTTTTTTAAAAACAGCTAAGGATGACACTGCAGATCCCTGATCTATGCGAACAGTTAGTTGGTCCAGTCCAGTTCTAATACATTTAGGGAAATGTCCTGCAAATACTACAGAAAGGAGAGAAGATGTGACACTTTGCACGATACATTTATTGCTCATTAGTCCTTGCAAAAGGCTGAGCTGCGACAGCATACAGCCACAGGCTATGAGCAGCTGTGCTGCCTGGCTGTGCTGGGTAAAGTTGTGGATCTGATTATTGGCTGAACTTCAGCTATATTTGTGGTTGAATCTCTGAGGTCGGTTGTAGCTATACTTTAAGTACTCTTTATCATTAACCAAGAAAGCATAGCTAAGTCATATAGGAGTTAAAGCTGCAGTGCTTTTGTGTACAGATGTGTTACTAATGCACCACATGATGTAATGAAACAGTTATCACCATACTTGCTATACTGTAAATGGCTTGCAGTGTCAGCAGTAATGTGGGTGTTGGACTGGATCATTAAGTTTCCTGGTCTTTGTTTCAACAGTCACTTTTGGTCTCAAGCTCTGGATATTGACCGAAACAATGAAATTGAGACCAGAAGTGTCCCAAATGGGTTTCCTCCGTACGGTGGCTGGGCTCATCTTCAGAGATAGGAAGGGAAGCTCAGACATCTGTGAGAAAGCTTGGAGTAGAGTTGCTACACCTTTATATCAAAAGGAAGGTGCCTCCTGGGGACCTTCCTTTGAAAGTTTTCTGGGCAACTTGGAGGAGACAATGGCATAGACCCAGAACTTGCTGGAGGGATTACATAGCTCATCTGGCCTGGTAACACCTTGTGATTTCCAAGGAAGAGCTGGAAAATGTTGCTGGGGAGAAGAATTCCTATGTCCTTAGCCTGCTGCCACTGCGACCCGACCCCAGACAAGTGGAAGAAAATGGCTAACAGTTTCAAAAGAAGGGACTCACCTCTTTATATAGCAGTTAGTCATTTGCTGCTGTCTAAATGCAATATTAATCTGCATAAGGCTCCTTTAAATTTTCTGGAAATTTGACAAGTCGTCATTGAGATATTTCACTCTGGACCAAAGTGTTGGACATTGCTGCTGCCAGAGCGGAGAAACTGGGATACTTCCTAATGACAAGCACCCTGGAAAGAGGAGTTCCTAATAGAAACAGTAGAAGCCTGAGCTTGTTATCGGCTGACTGTGTTGGACAGAAAGCGTCCTTGGCAGTTTCAGTGTTGAGTCCGTCCCTCTGCTCTTCTTCTGTTGCCTCAGACAGACTGAGGCATGATGCAGCAAAATGCTAACTACTCTGCACTATACAGTATCTTCGTGTGTGTGTGTGTGTGTGTGTGTGTGTGTGTGTGTGTGTGTGTGTGTGTGTGTGAGTGTGTGTGTTGAGGGCTGTGGGTGGATGATCAGGGCTTATTATGTCTGCTCAGCTCAGATCCTATATACACAGCGACCAGCTTTACTGCAGCAGGGGAGAAACAGGCTCATATAAACAGGCTGCACTGCTTCAACTGTGGTGTGTGGAGAGATTAATCAGTGTTTTGTTTCACTGCAGTATTTTATGGGCTTCAAACACCCCCAGAAGAACAGAACAACCAGAAGGTGCTCAGATGTGTGTGCACGTCGGTGTGTGTTTGTGTGTGTAAATGCGTTAAGAAAATAATTGGCTGAGGAGGACGGCAAGCCTTCCAGGGCTTGAAATTAACACCCGCCAACCCTCCACATGCAGGTAAAAATTAACCAAGGCGGCTAACATTGTTGCAGCACAACATGGCTGAATCAGAGTCTAAATATTCCTACAATCTGTTCCTGCAGGCTCCATAAACACGGAGTGGTGCTGCTTCGATGCTCTGTGCTGAAGTCATACACAGGGCTTCAGTTTGAGCTTCTAGGCAGCCATCAGTGCTAATTATTGAGCTGTAGAAGCACGCACATTAGGACATGGAGGGATTAATGAATCGGCCTACTGGGTCGAGACCCAGGGGCCTCGGGCTTCTATGTGAAGTGATTTTTTAGTTCTTTTTTTTTTCTTTTTAAAGATTTTTTTGCCTTTATTTGATAGGAAAGTCGAGAGAGAGAGAGAGAGAGAGAGAGAGAGAGAGAGAGAGAGACAGGAAAGTGGTGGAGAAAAATGGGGGAAGGACCTACAGGAAAGAGCCATAAGCGGGACTCCAACGCATGACCGCTTTGTCGGCGACTATAGCCACTGAACATGGGACACAACCAGCTCAGCTATCACAGCACCCCCTTATGTTTTAGTTCTTGTTGGAAAGACACAAAAAAGACACACAGACGTGCAAATGACCACAAAGAGACACGAAACAACTACAGAATTGAAAAATGACTACAGTAAGACTAAAAATGACCCCACAGAGACATGAAACAATTGCAAAGACACAGAACAACTACAAAGACATACGAAATACCCAAAAATAGACTTGAGATGACCACAAGGGGAGACAAAATGACTACAGAGAGACAAAATGACCAAAAATAGATACAAATCAACTGCGGAGACACAAAACAACTACAAAGAGTCACAACATGACCTCAAAGAGATATGAAGCACCTGCAGAGACATAAAATGACCAATAGGGAACATAAAGCAATTACAAAGAGACAAAAATGACCACAATGACTGCAGAGATTCAAAACAGCTACAGTCACAAAATGAAGACAAAGAGACACAAAACAACCCAAAAAAGGCACAAAATGATCAAAACAACAGCCTGTTTCAGTCAAAAAGTTAATACTGAGGATGCAGGAGAAACCTGGTCATTTTTGTGGTTGCGGACTGTGCGTGTACATTTTAAATGCAGATAGACACTAAAGGAACAGGATTACTTCCTAAATCAGTAACATTAGCCATTCGTGCTGATAGCCGCACATTTATTTTTTCTGTAGAATGTTGTCTTGTCTTGGTCAGGGAGTTGCTACAGTGAATTGTATTCTACATGACTATGTCCAAAAGGACTTTTCCACAGCTTAAAGCTTCTAGCGATGCTATAAAGAGACACCAAGAGAGAACGGCTGTTAAACGCAGCTGCCGAATGTTCTTGCAAATGACGGCAACATTAGCCAAGCAGGTACTATGTTTAGAGAGCCTACGAGGAGTCATTATCTAAACACGAAATCAGATGAATCAGTTGTGAAATCATCAGATAGCAAACGGAAAGGAACCAAATCTGGGCACAAGGATGTCATCTGCACAAGGCTACTGTTATTTAAGAGCGTAGGACTTTCAACATGGCCGCCTGAGGCTGTTGCACCACCTGGAAGCCATTTAAAGACACTGATGAGCTGCACATGGTCTCTGCAGCCCAAATGTTTCACTCCTCCTCACTTTCTATTGCTAACAGACAGGTGTTAGGAAAGGAGCAATTATGTGGCGCGTCTCTTAATATGCATGAGCAAAAAGTGTGTCACTTTTTCGCTGTCGACTATAACGTGTTCCAGTTTTAAAACATATTTCTCTTTACTTTGAAAGGGAAGTTTCTTCAACATGACGTGCATTACATTTAATCCACCCAGCACAGAAAGTCATTATGTGGCCTACTTTTCAGTTTGGTGTAACTGTGCAGGAACTGTACCAGGATCAGTTGGAGGAACCTTCAAACACTGACAGAAAACACTTCCAAAACCTGAACAAGGAAATTAGGTTGAGGACCAAAAGAAAGAGAGAAATTAGCAACTGTTTTTGTAATAACGTGAAGCCATAACTGTATCAGGATTTCTGGCCGTGTGTGCTTTCACATAACAACATTGACCTTCGATTGTTTCTATTTGATAGCAAAATCTACTGTGGATAAGGACTTCCCTTGTAGGACACTGATTATAAAGATACAGAAAAGTCCAAAAATAGATCCTTGGGAAACTACGCATCTTTGCCTGTAAGTTGCACGCATTTTTTTTTTGCAAAAAAACATGGAAGAAACAATTAATTGATTTTATGTGGGAAATCCAATCGTACAAGTTGGTGCAAATTATGTTTATCTCTTAACAAGCTGTAACGGTTTAAAGTTCAGTTCAATGACCTTGAGCAAACAGCCAAACGTTGATCTGACGAAAAGAGGTGGTCTCATCAAGTCAAGCCATGTCAGCTTTATTGTCAGTTCTGCCATATGTACAACATACAGAGAACTGAAATTGCAATACTCCGACGCCCCATGATGCAAAATAAACAAAGAAAAAAGTACAAAAATAGAAGTAAATAGAAATAAATAGAATATAGCTGTAAACATGATATAGACAATAAACATAGAATGTAACTCTAACTCTAAACAGTAAATAGACAATAAGGTGCAATATTGGAGTATTTAGGTGCGCTATTAGTAGTAAATGAGTTTCCAATTAATCCATCCATCCATCCATTATCTATACACCGCTTAATCCTCACTAGGGTTGCAGGGGAGGGGGCTGGAGCCTATCCCAGTCAACTTAGGGCGAAGGCAGGGGACACCCTGGACAGGTCACCAGTCTGTCGCAGGGCTACACTTAGAGACAGACAACCAAGCACACTAGCACACACACCAACAGACAATTTAGAATCACCAATTAACCCCAACATGAGGTAAAGTGTGACAGGAGAAAAGAAACACTCAAAAAGTGCCTGGGGTTAGGAGGGTTAATTACTTTGTCTCTCTTCACTGGCTTCTTATTCAGCAACAGGAGATCTACATGTCTGAACTCTTGAAACTTAACAGTAGTGGATAGAAACGCACTTTAAAATTTCCAGCTGCCCATTTGATGGAAATTGTATGGACACTTTTCTACAGGTTAATACAGCAGCCTGGAATCCTCATCCACAGTAGATATTGGCACAGTGTTTGCTAATTGATCTGTTTGCTAGTGCTTCAGTGTAGTTCTCCACTAACTTAGTCATTGGATGAAGGTGTACAAAGTATGTCAACATAAAATCTCAAAATATTCTACTTAAAACTAATGATTAACTCATCGAGCTCAACAGATGCATTTTGTGTCCAAATTCACATCCCTTGTTCTTGCTCTTAAAGCATGTATATTGCAGTCCAATCAGATGAAACTGCACAACTTGACCTTTCCAATGATGCAGCTTTCTTGTCTGTGCAATGAAGTGTTGACGAGAAGAAGTGTTTTAAATTGACATCAGATTTAATCACAGCAACAATCCACATACAGCTCTGAGTCAGTCTCCACACCCATGACTCTGGTTTGAATGCACAGATTTGATAATATCTAGATATTTAGTCACTTTGCCATCTATGCAAGTCTTTTCCATCCCACCAACATAACATCATTAACGACATGGGAACCCTTTCCATTCAAAGCACACCTAGCTAGCAATTCCAGGAACTCCACCAGACCTACAGTATAATTAAAGGGAGTTTAACTAAGGGGGTAAGGGTGAGGGTCCAAAGGGTTAATTGGTTTGTGTACCATTTGAGCAGTGTTTTCCCTGTAATTAGTGACACATTCCTCTCCAAGAGCTTTTCTGGAAATTAGACCTGCATTCATTTCTAGCAGGCGATTAAAAAACTATGACCCATAACATAATGGTATATTATTTTGTTAAAACAACAATCACATCATGACTTGAGATAATGTCGTGGAGCAGAACGATTAGCTTTTACAGGCTGCACTGATGAAAAGAGAAACAGGAGTGCCAATGAAGACAGATAGCTTGAGAGATTTGTGGTGATCAGTCTGGATCTATGTTGTGTGACTGTTTAAAAACAGCTTCACATTCTCACCTATAAAGCAACTGACTTCTCTGCTCAGAAATAGAGCTGAGAATCACGCACATTACGTTTGAATGCATGTGATGGAGTGTGTGTGAAGATTGTGTGAACAGGAGTGTGTGTGTGCACTTAATTTAGCTGTAAATTCCCTGCAGAAAAAGGCTAGAAAACTGCAGTCTGTTGTGGCAGTAAAATGACGGAATCGGGTTTCAGGTAAAACATTTTGTCTATTTTTTCTTTCTTTTTTTTCTTCTTAACTGTCACCACCTTTTCTATGCGAAACCAAATGGGAATTGGTGCAACGCATGGTATTCCTGCCACTTGTGTCTAAAAGACGTTCAAACTGTTTGTTTCTAGAATGGTAGAGACACAAAACAACGAAAACGGCGTCACTAAATTAACCCAAAGAGACATATGGCAACCACAAAGGAACACCAAATGATCACAAAGAGACAAAGAATGATCATGAAGGTACTTTTAACAATCAATTCAATTCAATTCAATTTTATTTGTATAGCGCATATTTACAACAACAAGTCATCTCATAGCACTTAACAAAAGCAGAGGGAGGAGTCTCAGAGTTAGTCATATGTAATGGTGATATACAGCTATATAAACATATACATACATACATTATGGCATGCCGTTTAGGAAATTATATATATATGTAAAAATCTGAATATATATAATGAAACTCTGAATATATGGAATGAAAGTCTGAATATATATAACGAAAGTCTGAATATATGGAATGAAAGTCTGAATATATATATAATGAAAGTCTGAATAT
>NW_007578033.1:313132-351898 GCF_000690725.1 Stegastes partitus
CGAAGATGAAAAAAGGCTGTCCTACATGTTTGTTTTATATGGGAGTGAAAGGACATATCCTGGTCAAAAGTAACCCCGAGGTTCTTTACTGTGGAACTAGACGCTAAGGCAAGACCATCTAAAGTAGAGATCTGGTCAGATAGTGAGTTTCTAAGGTGTTTAGGGCCAAATACAGTAACCTCAGTTTTGTCTGAAGTTAAATGAAGGAAGTTACAGGTCATCCAGACCTTTATGTCCTTCAGACATGCCTGGAGTTTAAGTAACTAGTAATTAAGTAATCAAAGGCATAATCAGCACCGTGCAGAGTTGCTTAGCTTCAATGTAATGCAACACATTGTGTCCAAATCTGCAGGCAGCCCTCCTAGAGTTTCTTTAAACTTGAAGTGAAGTAAGATTAGAAGAGCCACTACACCACTTTTGACACCTGCACTGTCTATAATACCTTGCATGGTGATGATTTGCGGTGGGAAAGTTTGTACCAGATTCCATTCAAAATACCTAAAATCCAAATGTTAAACTGGAAACAAGATAAAGGAACTCTTCACACATGTGTTTGATGAGACAGGTGCGTAGGTGATGAACGTGCATTTCCAAAACTTTCAGATGTTTTAAGTTTCATTTCTGCCCAGTAAAAGTCAAGCACCAAAGCATTATCAACAAAAGTTGCAAATGAGCGGCTACTGAATTAAATTGACGACTGCATATTCTGATGATGCCCTTTTCATACATGCTAGTACTCCCTCCAGACAGAAGAATATGACAATATAAATATTATATCATAATATTACTTCTGGAAAAAGAGGAGATCTCGGGTAGCTGGAGCTCGTTAGGCAGGAAAGGCAGTTTCATCTAGGAGAAGGAAAACTCCAATCTCAAAGCTCAAGCTGTCTTTTTGTTGTTTGGCTTTTTGTTGCTATGGCGCTGTGAGAGTGGCAGCCAGTTGCAGCTGCTCATACCTACCTTCTGTGTTTTTTGCTATTTACTTTGGTTTTTCTTCTATCTTTTTAATATTTTAATTTCACACAGCTGTACCACATTTGTGTGGAAACAGTGGAGATGCAGATGGCATTTCTGTTGGTCTGCTATTTACTTTTTTTGCAAGTCTTTGGGGTCCACGTCTGGCGAACCGTTGAGCCATTGAGCCATGGCTCTATTGTTTTTACACTCGTGAACAGCTGTTGGCGCTGAGCCAGGCCAAGCCACCATCATGGGAAATGTGAGGTCCCTCTCTAACGGGATGGAAGAGCTAACAGCTAACAGCTAACAGCTAACAGCGCTGACCTGGCTGCAGTGGGAGTATCAGGAGTGCAGCCTTATGTTGTTCACGGAGTCATGGCTGAACAAACTCACTCCGGACTCGCTCATAACTTTGGACAGATTTCACCTGGTCTAAGCGGACCGGAGCTTTAGGGAGAGTGGTAAGAAGAAAGGCTGGGGACTCGCCATGTATGTGAATGTGAGATGGTTTAATGCTGGCTCGTTAGCGTTAAATGGCAGCGCTGCACGAAGGATGTTGAACTGCTGGTGGTTGGTTTGCAGCCGATTTACCTGCCGAGGGAGTTTTCGCACATCTTGCTGATTGCAGTTTCCATCCCCCCTCGGCGGATGCAGCTGCAGCCTGTGAACTCATCCATAGTTCGGTGTCCCAGCTGCAAACATCACACTCTCAGTCTCTGATCGTTATCTCATGAGACTTTAATCATACATCGCTCTCGACCACTCTCCCCACATTCAGCCAGTATGTGGACTGCCCAACCGGAGACGGTGGGGCCTTGGACCTGCTGTGTGTAGATACCGGGGATGCATATTACTTAATTATTGTTATTTTTTTGTGCTTTCTATATTTTTGGATGCTGCTGTGGCGTGTAAATTTCCCCCAATCCATTCTATTCTATTCTTGCGGCTACATCCTACTATGGAAAAGACTTCAGGAGTAAACCTAGAGGCAAAATCTGGAGCCGGATTCCCATAGTCTGTTGCTGAATCTCAGCACACCCTCAGCAACTCCTGCGACTCTGTCACTGCCAAACTGCACTGGTCTCAGCCTTTTCTTTGGATCACAGTGGCAGCATGGAGAGGGGGGAACTTGCTGCATGAGCAACAGTGGCTCTCCCTCACTAGCCTGCCCAAGCCTTGTAGCTCAACTGGAGAGGACACTCCAGTGTCGTCGACAGATACTGGCACAACACGAGAAGCGACAATCACCGGTTATAAGCTCCATCCGTTAGGAGGTTAGGAGCGTCAGGGGTCTGAGGGTGGGAGGGATCATCGTGTCCTATTGGACAGCTACCACCCGCCTTTAGCTGGGCAGCCCCCAGCCAGTAAGGTGCTGTCCCGCCATGGCCTGCCCACTCCACCGGGTGAAGATATGCAAAGCTGCAGATAACTATGACCTTACACCTTTGTCTCACGCAGACGTACGGATGCCGACGGGAGTACTGACACATAGCGGCTTTCTAGTGCTGATGAATGAGGTGAAATGTTCTCTTTTGTTGTTTTTTTCCAGGAAATGTTTTCCCTTTTTTATTTCTGAGCAAAAATGGGAGCATATTGTGGTTTTTTTTGCCCTTCTCTTTTTTAACATAGCTAAATATCAGTGAAAAATACAGACAGAGAAAAGGAAAAGACGCAGCTGTGCAGATTTTTGCTGCCGGAATAACAATTCTTAAATAGACAATGACGAAAACAGTTCACAGCTCCTAGCAACCATGTGCAATCCGTCCAGCAGATATGATTTTCAGTCGGCATTTAGGACGCTGAATTCTTGGGAAAGAGACGATGTTGGAGGTGGGATGCTCTTGACAGGAATCTGGGGTCACATGACATCCTGCATCCTCTTCTTCCTTTCCAAACGTGTCCTCTTGTCCTCCTCGGTCTCTCTCTCCTCATCCCTCATTACTCGTCCTTTGTTCCCCCACCAGCCTTGTTCTTTTCTCTCCTTGTGTCCTTGTGCTTCTCATCACCTGCCACATTCCTCTGCATTATCCTCTTCATCCTGATGCCTCCTCTTCCCTTTATGTACAATCCTCCTTTTTTTCACCCTCTCATCTTTGCCCTTCTTGTAGTTATCTGGTTTAAATGGCAACATCCTCTTTCCATCCTCCTCCTCCTCCTTCCTTGTCCTGCCTTACCTCTGTCCTCCTGTTTTCCTCCTCCATCCTTGTTTAACTTTCTGCCTCTTTTTTCTTTCCTCTCGACCTCGTCTTTTTCGCTCACCTCCTTTGCCTCTCCTCGTTAAACCTCTCCCTTTCCTCTTTATTTCACCTCATTAGTGCTTTTGAATCTTTACCCTCCTTCTCCTTCCCACCCATCCTCTTCCTCGTTCCGGCCAACGCCCCTTCGCACAAATACAGTCGTGTTTTGAGGCTCAGTGATCTGCCATCTCACTCCTTCCTACAGCAGCAGCGGCTGCAGCAGCAGCAGCGTGTGCAGTGGTGACCTGCGGTGACTCTGCTCAGCGGATGGGCGGCCGTGCTGCAGGTAGTGTTTTGGTGACAGCGCAAGCCTGCGACAGAAGACAGAGAGTATTTATTTTTAGCAGCGTGCAGAATCAGTCGACAATGCAGCCAGTATCACATCAACAACACAGAGAGAAATCACCAGTAGAGCAGAAAGACATGACAAGCAGGCATCCTGTGCTGAATAACACTGAACAGAGACACGACACAGTAGCTCGAAAATGACCTTCCTGCAAACAGCTGTACTGCATTCTCAGTGATGACTAATGTTCTGCTGACACATAAATACATTTCTTTGACATTTGTTCTATTGCTTTACTGTTTCTCTTTTTCAGCCGGCCAATCACATATTAGATTGGGCAATCACTTGAAAAATAGAGGAGAAGCTTAAAACATGTTGTCAAAGGGTTATGTTTTTGCCTAAACCTTGATGGTTTGTGTCTAAGCTTAACCAAGCTGCTAGCAAATAGATGTCATTGTGAAAGAAGCAGGATTTTTAGTATCTTGACCACGTAGTTTTGGTGCATTGGATGAGTGCGTGAGACTTGTCATCTGTAAGTGAAAAAATAGCATTTGAGACTAAAGGATGTAGATTCAGGCAGTTGTATTTACCGACTTGCGTTTGTGCTGGAGAAGTATTAAACAAAATGCATTTATGAGAAAATAATCTAATGAGTGAATTCACATACAGATTTGTGGATGTGCAAATTTTTCAGTGTTGCATGTGTAACAATGATGCAGGCTTCCTAATTGGTGATTTGTTCACCTGCAATGAAGGATTTGAGAAGGTGAAACTGTTGTGGGCAAGTTAAAAAAAATATTGCACAAGTTTGCAGCTCCTACCTTTTTTTCTCTCTGACTTCATATTTACTGAAACAAGTGTGACCACTTCCTGCAACAACAAATTCCATGTTCACAAGGGCTCAGTTGTTCTACTCCAATGATGCCGTCAAACAAGAAAAAACTATTTAAGAAGGGGGACAAATAATGGATTATAGGAGGACAATGTAGGCTCCTCATTCAGTAAGTATTTAAGTGGGCCCTGTCTGAATAAGTTATGAGTCGTCTTGTTTATAACTGTAAAAAGAATTATCTATTGTTTTTCAACTGTAAAAGCAGTAAATGCATCTCTCAAAGAGGCAGAAAACGCTCAAGGTAAAAGTCATCCTGAAAAAAGAAATTGTGCGGTGTTGGTTGTTATGGTTGTTTATCACCCATCTCACATGTGCACTGAAATTTTACTTTGCCTTCATCTGCATTCCCCCAGTTTCAGATTCCTAGTTTTTGTTTTGCAGCTACTAGATGTTTCATTTTAATGCTTACCAGATAGCAAATACTCACCTTTTTTCAGCTTGTGTGGCAATCACAGGTAGTGCTGTGGTTGCCATGGCCACACCGTAGGGCGAGCTGGAGGAGTCAAACAACCACTGACCCAGATGGGAGATGGAGATAGCCTTACCTTTATTCTTATTTCTACTTTTCCTTATGATTCGGCATGTGGCTGTGAGACCTCTGCCCTCCTGCCTGTTTGTTTCTTGAGATAGTGTCAGAACCGAAGCCTGCGGGATCATTGACCTCAACTCCTTCGGCTCGTGTTTTAGTCCAAAAAACAGTCTCACTGAGCGCAGCAGGGCAGCAGGAAGCATGATGCCACCAATCACGTCTTGTCAGATGTTAAATAAAACATAACAAGAGTCTAATAGGGTTTTGCAAGTGGTATCTGTTCTTGTTTGAACGGGCTGGCAGGTTACAATAGGTCGATAGTAGTGAATACTTAACTGAACAAAAAATGATAAATGTTCAGCTGCACTATAAAATGCAAACCGCAGCATCGGCTCAGAGGCTCGTTTCACTGCTAAAAACAGCAAGACTGCAGTTTAGTCACAGGAATGCTAAATTGTAGCATTTTTTGTTCAGTTTATTGAGTAAATATTTGAGTTTGTAATGAAAAATGCAAACACTGCTATTATTTTGAACAGCCCAATATATTTTTTCCTTAATTTTCTGTAAAGTAATTAAAATATTGTTCAATTTTACTCTTTATACTTTACTCAAGTTTTAAATAACACTGGAATTATTTTGAACAACTGTATTCAATCGAAAATGAAAATTCAAAAGACTGGATGTGTATTTTAATACAACACAGTTCTAAATATCTGTAATTCAATTCTTTCTAGTCAAAAAGAACATTGCGGCTATGCACAGTGTTATTCCTCTATGGACAAATGACATCGCTTTTTCCACTCATGTTTCTCTATAATTCAGCTGCAGATATCCATGATGTGACTTGCACATATCTGTAGCTGAATTCTACCTAGTTGTAATTACAATCTGATTTGTAATAATTCTAGTTTAGTATATCTTTAATCCCACTATATCTACATAATCTTTTTTAGATTCTTAAATTAGGTTTGCACTGGTCAGGATGACGTTGTAGATATTATTAAACTAGATATATGACTCGTCGAAATGTAATTGCAGATATCTTGAATGAGTGTTTTGACTCAGCAAAATTACATTGCAGATATCTGTAGCTAGATCCTACAAAAAGTTGGACGCAGAGCTTTTAAAACACAATACGGCCCTGCAACTGTAACCACAAATGACAGCCTTTTTTAGAGCAGCCAAAGGCTGAACATCGGGTCAATTTCAACCACAAGTTTCTGATGAACGAAGCTCTCATCCTCTATAAAACTCCTCGCTAATGAGCTTTTTCTATTTTACTGCATTGTCTAACCAGCTTATCTGGCACAACAGTCACCATTACTTCTGCTAATGCTTTTCTTGATCAGTATCCAATGGGAAGCCTCACATGAGTAACGTCACGCACATCAATTCAGAGTAGTCATAATGATGTCTGCGATATCTGCAGGTGTTATTCCAGCTAGTCCAAACTCAACTACAGATATCACAGTCGCTTTGACTGCCCAAAATCCATTTATAGATATTTGAAATAAAAAGTCTGACAAGCCAAAATCAGGTTGTTGATATCTTATATTTGACTGTACATAAAAGATGGATGTAGCCTCGGATGCATTCTCTTTAACCACCAGCAGGTGGTGACTTGTCTGGTTCCCCAAAGAAGTCAGATTGTATAGAAGTCTATGAGAAATTGACTCTACTTCTCGCATGATCTGTTACCTCAGTAATACTTAAATACTATGATTTTAAATTCGGGCTTCAAGGTGGCTGGGGAGTTAGCACCGTTGCCTAGCAACTACAAGATCCCCAGTTCGTGTCCTGGTTAGGACACCCGAGATCTTTCTGCGTGGAGTTTGCATGTTCACCCCTTCACCCCAACAGGTTGCACTAGATCACCACCCTCCCTGAGCCTGTTTCTGCTTGAGGTTTCTTCCTGTTAAAGTTTTTTCTTCCCACTGTTACCAATGAACTTAACAGGAAGAATCATTTGAACTTGTTAGATTTCTCGCAATAATATACAATAGCAAGATTTCATATTATAGATATTATGCAATATCAGTAAGGCATCTTCAACTTAGGGCTGCAAGGTGGCGCGGTGTTAGCACTGTTTCCTTGCAGCAAGAAGGTTGCCAGTTCGCGTCCCGGTGGGGGCAATCTTTCTGCGTGGAGTTTGCATGTTCCCCCCATGCAGCGTGGGTTCTCTCCGGGTTCTCCAGCTTCCTCCCACAGTCGAAAAACATGTTGAGGTTAATTGGTGATTCTAAATTGTCCGTAGTTGTGAATGTGAGCGTGCTTGGTTGTCTGTCTCTACCTTCACCCTGAGTCAGTTGGGATAGACTCCAGTGTATGGATGGATGGATGGATGGATAGATGGATGCATGGGTTTTAAACTCAGATTTAATCAAGTTTCCTTACAAAATTGCACATCCCATATGATTAGCTCAAGGACAAGTTGAATATTCAATGTTATGAATATAACAGGGCTCCAATATGGACATGTATCAGATTATAGCTTCCATGGTCAAGTTCATGGTTTAAAACAAAACTACTTCCTATTAGTAGGGGAAGTCATGTGATTGGTTGCCAGAACCCCTACCTGTGATTGTTCTGGAGCTGTCTGTGGTGCTGAACTGGCTGACCTTACTGTAGCTCATGAGGCTTCAACATGTGGAGCTGTCTGTGGTGCTGAAACGAGTCCCTTCTGATAACCAACTGCCCTGTCTCTGCATCATTTCAACAAGGATTATCTTAGTTTGTTCAGCAGAATAGTCCCTAACACGACTGTTAGTTGGTGTCGAGTCAGTCCTGGCTTCTCAGTTGTGCAAAATATGCAGATGTTTTTAGTTTTTTTACAGAATGCATATTCACCTTGCTATCTATCTATCGATCTATCTATCTATCTATCTATCTATCTAGCTAGCTAGCTAGCTAGCTAGCTAGCTAACTACAGGTGCTAAATGCCTTTCACTGTGGGTTATACTGTGTACAATTGTGTTTGGGATTCTGATGACATATCATCATTTTAGGCTTCGATGTGGTTCTATACTCCATTTCAACAATGTGTTGCAGATGAGTAGTTCAATGCCTTTTGAAATGTTGACAATATGATGACTCCTTCTGTTTTTACAGTTCGAAATTTTTATTTATTTATTTTTGTTTAAATCTTAAAAGAATCCAGTGGTCAACTGTCTAAAAATGCCACACAAGTCTTAAAGAACTGAAATGGCACAAATACCAGAGTCTAAAGACACAGTTGCCATTAAAAAATTTGTCTGACGAGATGTCAGACAACAGATGAGAAGCGTCGACCTTTGCGTTATGCTGGCCTATTGCATCAAGCATGTTCAGTATTACATAGACTGTTTATGTGTCTGTGGAGAAAGTATGGATTGTTTTAGTAAGCTGTTGGCATTTACACAAACATGAGGCTGATTCATCCACTAACTGTCTGGTTATTTTTCTTGACGGAAGCACACGTCACACATGAGTAGTTGAACTAGTCTCTGGAAATGTGAAACTTTTTAAAAGATAAACCAGCCAATGGGTTTTGGAGTTCAGAGAATTAAAGTAGCCAAAATCATACTACTCATTGATTCTGTTTGTCTGTCCATTAACATGACAGTATGCGGTTCAGACTTGTTCTGTGTTTAAAGTTAAATGTAAATGGGTCAGATTTCAGTAAGATTGCTGATGCAACTTACACAGAAAAGTAAGCAGAGCGCTCAGTCAGACAGGAAGTCAACATGTTCAGATGCTGTCAGATTAATGGAAAGGACTACATCTGCTTCAGGTTCTGCAGCAGTGCTGCATCTGACAGTTTATTGCTGCAGACAGTTTAGGGCAGCAAGTTTCCTCTTTCCATATAAAGCTATATTTCTCTGCAGACTGGTTTTAGTTCTTTTGGTCAGAATATGCTAAAGGCTGATACATATCTGCATGACTTGCATTTCCAATGACAAGTCATGACTGAGTTTATTTTTGACTGCTGTGTACCTAAAAAATGTAAAAACAAAAACTAAACTAAACAAAAAAAAAAAAACTCAAGACAGGAACTGGAAGCATGTGGTGTTTGTAGGCAGCTGTGCACGGTTGTTACCAGTCTACACTGAGGCGTTCAGCAGGGCTTTAACTGTTCAGTGTTTAGTTCTTTCTATTTGAAATGTTTTCATGAGGCCTGGGAGGTGTCACGGCTACAATAATACAGGTTGGTGCTTTAAATTTGGAAAAATTCTGAATTTTTGTCAAAAAACAAGACTTTTCTGAAGTGCTGCAGAACCTCAAAGCTGAGTTTCAAGAGGATGATGACAAATCTATTAATTATAAAATGCTGAACACAATCTATGGACCCTTCATGAGTTATGCCCTTAATCAAGTTTGAATTGGTTTGAAACCTGTATTGACAGGGATCCATTCCCAGTGTGAGGAGCATATGCAAAGCAAGACTTTTGTGAATGTGACAGAGAGGACAAATTATTACATGGAGAGCATAAATAACAAAATTGTGCACACAAGTGTACGCATTTTTTATATCTCCCACACACTTTTAATACCATGAAGCATTAATAAAAATCTACAATAAAAAATGGAACAGGAGCGAATCTTCAGGCTCCTCAGGGAACAACTGCTCTGAATATTCTCGAACACAGAAACAGCGCTTTCATCCTCGCACAGCCCTGAAAATTGTGTAGTTCTATACGCCACTTTACTGATATTAAATTTTTGCTTTTGTCATTTGAGTTTCTCCTACTTCACACACACACACACACACACACACTCTCACTCACTCACCTTTGTCGTCATGATTCATCCTGTTTCAGAGGCAGCAGAGGGCAACGATGCTGGACCGAAGCGAGCCAGCCAAATGATTTCAGCTGCCTCCTGAAATAGACTTCCAAGCTGCTTCGCTGCACAGATCCTCCTCAGGGCTGCCTTATGGCTGTCGTTAAGATTAATGATGCCGGATATAATAGTGTTATGATATTGATTTTTTTTTTCTCCTACAACCTCGTAATGAATGAATGGAGAATGAGATCAATGTCATGAGATGAACTTTGCGGACCCCTGAGGGGAAATTAAATTATGGGAGCAGGAGTGAATAAAGAGCAGTTGAAGAAACAATCCTATCCTGATCCTGCGTGAAACTCTCATGGACCTGAAGACGCAGTCATCTCAGTCTGAACTGTGATTGTTTCAGTTGGACTGAGAAGCTTAGAATAGGGTCTCTCTGCTGCTTCATTATTTTTAGCCACGCTACCAGCATGGCTTTAGGGATGGCAGTGCCAGTCGGACTGAAGAATTTCCATGAAATTCTGCACAAAGGGGCTGCAGCTAATGATTGTTTTCATTACTGACTGAACTGCAAAATATTTAGATAATCTGTAAATCTTACGGCATATGAAATATAGTGAAAATTTGCAGAAAATACTCATTGGAGGATTCATTAAATTGTGTATTTTGTCAAACCAGCAGTCCAGAAGCCAAAGAGAACCAATTTGTATTCACTTGCAACATAGAAACCATATTTACAAACAGGGAGCTGAAACTAGAGGTTATTTGGAATTTTTTGCTTGAGTAATGATCTAAAAGAGGCTGACTAAATAGCTGAGGAGTGAAATGGGCTCAAATACTCTCAGCAGTGACTCCCAGGCTTAATTCCCAGCCTGCCGAATCTTTACTGCATTACATCCATTGTCTATCTCTACTGCTCCTATTAGCAAAAAAAAAATTAAGGCAGAATGCCAAAAAAATACATAGAACTTTTAACTTAAATGATTAATACTTTTGCTAACCCCCACCCCCCACCCCTTTTTCTTAGCTCTATTGTACAGACCTTCATTGTTCCCAGAGGATGAATCCAAATGACTTTAATGCTCCTTAGACTTTTTTTTTTCTTGCATCACCTTGAGTTTCACATTGCAGTTTGCAGTGAAATGTCTTAACGCCTAACTGCAATATCAGTAAGTTGAAGATCCATCCATCCATCCATTATCTATACACCGCTTAATCCTCATTAGGGTCGCAGGGGGCTGGAGTCTATCCCAACTGACTTAGGGCGAAGGCAGGGGACACCCTGGACAGGTCACCAGTCTATCACAGGGCTACACTTAGAGACAGACAACTAAGCACACTCACATTCACACCTACGGACAATTTAGAATCACCAATTAACCTCAACATGTTTTTGGACTGTGTGGGAGGAAGCCGGAGAACCCGGAGAGAACCCACGCTGCACAGGGAGAACATGCAAACTCCACGCAGAAAGATTCCGGTGCCCCCACCGGGACGCGAACTGGCAACCTTCTTGCTGCAAGGAAACAGTGCTAACACCGCGCCACCTTGCAGCCCTAAGTTGAAGATGCCTTACTGATATTGCATAATATCTATAATATGAAATCTTGCTATTGTATATTATTGCGAGAAATCCAACAAGTTCAAATGATTCTTCCTGTTAAGTTCATTGGTAACAGTGGGAAGAAAAAACTTTAACAGGAAGAAACCTCAAGCAGAAACAGGCTCAGGGAGGGTGGTGATCTAGTGCAACCTGTTGGGGTGAAGGGAGAGAGAGAATAGAGATAGCAGATGGAAAATAGACAAACAGTGTATAAGACACCACTTGGGAAGTCATTGAGGCCAGTAACTGCACATCAGAACTGTGTAGTTCCACAAGCAGAGATACCTACTGCAAGGACAAAATACAAACTACAGGAAAAGTAAAACACAAAGTTCGTGGCATGCAATGGTGGCATGTAAATGTATGGAGAGAGAAGGAGGGGAGAAGAGAGGAGAGGTCCTCAGTATTTCATGGAAAGCGGTCTAGAAATATAGCAGCATAACTAAGGGATGGTCAGGGTCACCTGAGGCAGCCTTTACTATAAGCTGAGTGTCCGCCTCCTGATTCAGCAGCAGAGGAACCTGATAGCTCAAGGCTCTGAATCCTGTTCTGCTTTTACCTCAAGTAAACCTGCAGTCTTAGAACAAAGCGCTGTTTTATGATAATATGGTACAATAGGGTCTTCAGAAAAGATGGAGCTCAGTCATTAAGAGCTTTCTATGTGACAAGAATTATTTTTAATTCTGTTTTAGATATTACAGGGAACCAGTAAAGAGACATTGATATGGAATGACCTCAGTCTTCCTGTAGAACTATCACCAGGTCAGAATGTCGGATTTTTCCAGAACTACATGGAATATGATAAACCTTGTAAACACCTTCATGCTTGTCATTGTGAGGCCATTATAACAGCATAGTAAGTTTAGGGTTTACTCATGTTGCTTAGCTGTTCCTACATGTAGCCCTTACAGAGCAGGTAGCACATCTGTAGATGAAACCTTGTTTTTTTCAGGTAGATTGGTCCCATAGAGCCTATGACCATAGATATTTGGTCAGTACTAACAGTTGGGCTGTCCCCAGTACCATTATTAGGGGTTGTTGAATTCTACACTGCAATGGAAACAAAATATCCCAATGAGGGAGCTGGTTCTGTAAATATTAGCGCCACCACATGCCTGCCCCAAGTACCTGCAATAGAAAGCTGCCATATTTTTCTGACGTTACAAAGTGTATGACCTTATCATTTGCATGACCTTCTCAGAAATGCACGTGTGCGTATAAGAACATGTTGCACTCTCAACACTCAGAAGAAAAGCAAAGCGTGACTCCAGGTTGCTGCATCCCTTTAAAGTGTTACACAACGTGCATGAGCACATTTTCAGAGCAGGATGTGCAGAAAAGTTTGTGTGTGTTCAGTTCAGTGTTCAGCATTCTCCTTATGATTGATTTTAGACACAGTGCGAAACCCTTAGTTATTCCGAATTTAATTTCGGATAGCAAATAGCAAATGTAATTTCGGAGGTGATGTCACTCTGCATTTATTCACTTACCCTTTCCTGTTGAGGACATTAACCCTGTGGTGTAGAAATCCATCATCATGCCATGTTTCTCCAGTTAATCACTTCTGTAAAGACGCTTTGTTGACATGCTTTAGTGAGAGCCTTTTCTCTGCATATACTTCTATGAAGACTTTGGTTTTATGTGCTCTGTAAATAGAGCTGCAGATCTTACAGGGCTTCATTCTTCACTAAACCAACATGCAGTAATGGTTTATTTGGTGTGTTTGTTTTCGGAGCAGCTCTGCTCTCCTTCGCCAGAATAAAATGTTAATGCTTTGTTTGCTGATCGTAGAACTGCAGCGGGAACGATAACAGCCTATTGCAAGGGAATTAAAATGCAAGCTTGTTTGTGCCAAGTTTCTGGTATTGTGTTTAGATTGACAGTGCATTCTTTACCGCGGAAGAAGCAGACGACAAATCTCAAGGTTAACTCAAGGTCCAGTTTTGTTCTTCTTCATTATGACGTGACAAACTTCATCTCATGATGAAGATAATGAAACAGCAGCTGTTGATTGGACCTTGTGATGAGATTGTGTTTCTGTTTCCAAGGTCAAGAATTAATTTTCAGCTGGTGGTGACCTATGAACAGTTAAGGTTTCCACTTTATGAGGGCATCATGTCTACTCTTCAACCAATCAATTGGACACATCAAAAATATCCGCACGTTTTTCTGTAGATGAACTGGGCCACATTTAGAAAGTGGAACTTTATCAACTGGTGATCCAGCACAAGAACTTTTGAGGAAAATGAAGCAGACAAGTTCGTCGAGTGTTTTACATAATATGCCATGTTGATTGTTGAGCTTGTGGTATTCAAATTGCTTCACTTAATTGAAATGGTATTGAAATTGCAATACAGTAACTAAAATTATCACTAAAATTAAAATGGAGGGGGGGTTGCATATTGTTCAGCCCTACTTTACACTTGACATTTTGAGCTTTTGTTTTAAATAAGGACTGCAAGGTGGCGCAGTTGGTTAGCACTGTTGCCTCGCAGCAAGAAGGTTGCCGGTTCCCGTCCCAATGGGGGCACCGGGATCTTGCCGCATGGAGTTTGCATGTTCTCCCTGTGCAGCGTGGGTTCTCTCCGGGTTCTCCGGCTTCCTCCCACAAGTCCAAAGATATGCTGAGGTTAATTGGTAATTCTAGCTTGTCTGTAGGTGTGAATGTGAGTGTGCTTAGTTGTCTGTCTCTAAGTGTAGCCCTGTGATAGACTGGTGACCTGTCCAGGGTGTCTCCTGCCTTCACCCTACATCAGCTGGGATAGGCTCCAGCCCCCAGCGACCCCAGTGAGGATTAAGCGGTGTATACATAATGGATGGATGGCTGAATGGATGTTGTAGCAAGATGCAGCCACACAAGAGAATTGTATTGGGAACTCACAGGCAGTCAAAACATAAACTGTGTTAACCAGCAGAACAGTTGAAAAGATAATTAAAATTGTTTTTTACTGTTTAAAATCAAAGCAAGGCCAATCTGACGTGGATAAATTTACAAGTTGTTGAAGACAAAGATGAAAAAGTACTGGACTTCATTTTAAGTGTTGATCAGCAATACAACAGTCACAAACCTTGTAAGCTCTTATTCAAAGATAAAGATTTCTTCTTGCACATGTTAAACATATCGATGAGGTTTGGCCGGTTTAAGGTTGTGAAAATGTCGGGGGTGTTCACATTTAGTCTGTCCGTGCCTGTGTATCGCTTTTCTCCTTATGAGCAACAATTATCCGACCAATGTGAATTTGGACAGATCAGATGAGAGCATATCAACCAAGTAAGGAGACTATAATTCTATTAAGAAATTAAATTTTACAGTTTTTACATTTGTGGATTGGCAACATAAAATGTCAGGTTTTATGGTTTAGATTTTTTTTAAAAAAGGAAAGAAAAAAAGAAGAAAAAGGAAGGGTATTGCTTTGAAATTGCATCTAAAACGGAGCCGAGGATCATCTGCGTATACACTGATTTTGAATGCGTAACGCCTTTTTTATAATAGAAGTAGGTGAGCAGTGAATCCTAAAGTACCGCTTTTCCTTCTGCTGATGATGAAATAAAGGATTGATTCTGAAAGGCTGTCGAGGTAGTGGTTTTCTATTTACTATTAAATAGGGTTTGCTTGTTTTTCCTTTTTATATGGAACATATTTAGACAATAGGGACAAATACCCTGCATGGTTGGTCAGGATGGAAGAGTTGTTGTATTTTACCCCTGTCCAATGTTTCCATTTCATGGCCCAGAAGTAGAAATGTCATTAAATAACATCCAATTTCCTACACCAAGGTCAAAGTTGTGAAGAATTAATTCTGGAGGGCTGTAGATTTACTGATTTTCTCTTTATGAAAGTAAAACTGCCAATTGTGTGACAAATGATGATTTGATAGCATATTGACTAACCAATTGTCCAACAGACCTAAAATATACTCCTGTGTTTTTTCTTGCATCTTTTCCATTTCAATCATAGTAATTTAAATTCATTTTTTTATTGTTTTCAAAAGGCCTATTTTGAAGACAGGAAAAAATTATGACAGTGCATAAACTTCACACCCTACCTCTGGCTCTGTCACTGTCTGCAGTCAGCTTGGCGGTTCTATAACTCTATAGACTCGGTTTTGGATCCTTTTTTATTTTTACAGATTTCTAACAACCCCTTTCATTTAAAAAAAGAAAAAAAGAAAAAAAAAGGCCAATCTAAGTGTTTCTTCTGGGATGAGTTAAGATTTCTGGCTTTGATTCTTCCTGTGTCTGCTGATACCCAAGGGAGCAGCAGAACAGGTACTTTTAACTCTAGTACACAGTCCTCCGGGTAGAAACTGTGATCTTGAGGTTTACAGCAAAGTTACAGGAAAGAATGTGAGATGGAATACAAAAGCACAAAAGCATCCAAGTTATGGGAATACGAAAGTAAACACTAATATATGTTGTGTGTAGTAAAGATGTACAATGGGGTCTAACAGTCTGAAATCACAAGTAAAGATGCTTCCACATTACATTCACTTTGAATGTGACACAAAGACTCCCAAGAGCTTCTTCATATGTCAGGGATTTTTGGCTTTCTCTTAATATTCAGTGGGATTGAGATCAGGTCACTTTGGAGGAAAGTCCATGACAGTCAGCACTCTTTGGTCTTCAAGTCAAAGCTCAGAAGTGTGTTTGGGATCATTATTCTTTTGCAGGGTGAATTCTCCACAAAGATGTAAACCAGAGTGTGGCACATGTCTGAAGAATGGAGTGCTGCTTCTCCTTGGTCAACGTGGAATTGTTTTCCTGCTCTTCCAGTGGAAATCTGTGGTTTCCCCAGGCCTGATGAGCTATGTGATCCCTCCAGTGAGGTCTGGGTCTACCACAGCGTCTCCTCCCATTTAAAAGTGACCAGAAAACCTCAAACAAAGGTGCGCATGAGGCATCCTAATGCCTGAGCCACCTCAACTGGTTCTCTCAAAGTGTAGGAGCAGTGATTATGCTCTGAGCTCCTCACCCTATCTATTAAGCTGAACCCAGACGCCCTACATACGAAACTCATCTCAGCTGCTTGTATCCACAATGCCATTCTTTTGGTCACTACCCAGAGCTCATGACCATAGATGAAGGTTGGAACTTAGTTCAACATGTCCATCTAATGCTCCATTTTTTTTTTTATCACACAATAACAAGATCCTGAGATATTTAACCTAAATTTTCTACAATTTCATTTAGCAGGCGCTTTCATCCAAAGCGACAGACATCTGAGAGTAGATACACATTCATACACCAGTGGCGAGAAAGCTGACAAGCAAAGTGCTGCCTGCCATTGGGAGCAACTTCGGGTTCAGTGTCTTGCCCAAGGACACTTCGAGTGTGGAAGGGCGGGGAATCGAACCACCAACCTTGCAATCAGAGGACAACTGCTCTGCCACCTGAGCCAAAGCAACCCTCTTTGGCTTGAGGCAGCAACTCTTCCCCAATTTCACCAGCTTCCAGCAGAGATACAGGATTTCAGACTTGGATGTGTTGATTCTAATACTGCAAACCCATCCAGTGCACGCTGAAGGACACAGACTGATGAAGCCAACAGAGCTGCTATCAGCCACAAAAAGCAGAAATGTGATTCAGAGGTTGTCATACCAGACACTCTCCTCACCTCGGCTGCACCTTGAGCTCCTGTTCATGAATATCATAATCAGGATCAGAGACAAGAGGCACCCACCAGACATGTACTTGAGTGTCCAACTCTAAATGTCTTTCACTGTGGGTATCGTTCTATCTCCTCTACTGCAAATAACTGGAAGTTATCATTTTCGCCATCGTCCAGTGTGAAATGCTGCTCTTTCTCAGCTCATGTTGAGTGTTTGTCCTTGTTTCCCTTCTGAGGGGTGGTTTAGAGAAGCTCCTCATCCTCTGAGTCTGTCTTCTTTTGACAGAACTTTTGGTGATTGCAGTCTTGTCTTCTTTATGTAGTAAATTCTGTATCTGTGATGACGCTGCTTTTCTATCTCACTGTGAACAAAGCTTGATGTATTGATGTTTGTATACCACTGATTGAGTTTCCACAAAGTGTAGCAGAGTTCCATGCACTGCCCCCTTAGAAACCTTCAGTTCTACCATGACTTGACGCTGAATAAGCTCCTCTTTCCTCAGAATAACAATCGGACACTTTCACTCAATTCTAACTCATGTTTCCCGCAATCACTATGCTAATTTGTAAGCAATGTTCTGCTGGAAAATTGAGGCATGTTCATTTTTCTAACAGGTGAACAATGGCTGTGCCCCTAATGCATGTGCCAAAACACCTGCAACCCTCTATGAAGTAACATGTATTGATCAATATTTATGTATCGCAGTTGATGTTAAATCACAAAAGCGGCAGAGGAAAGGCTACCTGAGGTTAGGAACATAAAAGCTGTCTGTGCATCATCATCAGGCTGACGGCAACAACAGCTCTGAAAAATGGTTGTTTTTAAGACTTGATTGACCGAATGCGCAGCAGCCCTTACTCATAATGACACGTTGGAGCGACTGAAGCTCTGCAACCTGATGGATGGACAGTCAAAGGTCATCTGAAGGGCACAGACCTGGAATTGACTGAATGAAAGACATTTAGAGTGTTGATTTCGACAAGCTAGCAAAGAACAGATAAACACGATCAGCTCATCACTCACAACACTGAATTGCATCAGGCTTAGATAAGTCAGCTAGCTAGGAAACTAACGCTATTAATACCTAGCAATAAGGAATGAATGCCAGATAGAACAGCCCTTTATTTCTTGAATTTGACTAACTGACTGACACCTCTATGGAAACAGCGCAACCTTGGCTAGAAGTACAAAGAACTCAAAAATGTATTCTGTGTAGTATGATGGTTTTGATGAAATACCACGGTTTTAGGCTTAGATTTGTTTGCATATTCCAGTGGAACAACTTGTCATGGATGAAAAGTTTAAGGATGTTCGCCTTGTGGCTGTGATAGATGCCATAAATTTGGTTATTTTTTTTAAAAAGATAGCATGCTTTCAAACCGGCTTGCATTTTCTGAGGTTCAGAGACTTAAAAAAATGCAGTGGTCAGCTGTCTTAAAAGACACACTAAGGTCTAAAAGAATTAAAATGGCATAATTATTATGATACATTCTAAAGATAGCGATAGGTCATTAAAAACTTTGGTCTGAGAAGATGAGAAACATCTACCTCTGGGTTAAACCGGCTTATTGCCTCAAGTATTAGCAACATTTTTGATACATGCTCCATTATTGCAGACGGTTTATGTGTCTGAGGAGAAAAAAAAAGATAAAAAACAGCTAAGTATGCTTTTGTCATAATTTGTTTTATTAAGTTCTTGGCATCCACACAAACGGAAGGCTGATTCATCCATTAGCTGTCATCTCATACCTTTTTCATCCAACCACATCTCTGCCACAACTCATCTGACCAATCATGGCTATCTGTCCGGTCTCGTTAGCTCCACCACTCGGCTCTGCAGACAAGGACGAGAGCTGGTCTGATATGTGGCCAGTGAGACTCACCTCAGCCATAATAATTTTTAGATGTGAGTGTTACGCTCTGCTGCCCGGCTTTGTTCGACCAACCACAGCTGACGAGGAGAGCAAAATAAGAGATCATGGGCTTGAATTATGGAAAGAAAGAGCAAAGTGGTGAGATGAACAGGGTGAGAAAAGAGTGCAATCCAGTTCGTGAATCAGGGGTGGACAGGTGGCTGACGGTGGGTAGTTTGGTGTCCAGATGTATTTGGTGCAGCTGTAGCTCAAATGAAAACAGGACGAGGACAGGAAACAGAAGGAATGCAGAATCAGTTTTGTGTTTTGGGAACCAAAACCAGTCAGGACCAATCAAATCACAGCTCTAGTTTCTGTGTGCTCGGCTTCTGGCACTCTGACAATTTACTGACGGAGCAAGCAGAATAGAACAGGCTGTCAGATTCGAGCAGGGAAAACCACAAGAGAATAACCCACATCAGCTGCAGAAGATGGCTGGTTAAGATGTGTTCTCTCCTGCTGCTCCGTAGAGACCCAACAGCCTGTGATGCTGACGCAGGTCACAAACTCACTTATTTGGTTTCTGTTCAACACGTCACCATTATTTATACAACACATTCAAAATAGCAGACGTCAAACCAAAGTGTTTTTGAGCATAGATGTAAGGTTAGCATTACAAAGTTACAAGTTTAACATTACGGTTACAACCCTAAAATATTCTATGTAATACAAATTAACCATGTGTCATCGTTAAATCAGAAGTGACCCAATTTTAACTCCCAGTGAGTCAATTTTCAGTGTCATTTTTGTGAATGGTAAGGCATCGTTGTTGTTTTTTTATTTACATTTTTACAGCTTTTTTTTTTCTTTTCTGAAAAGCAGTTTCTGTAATATTTTTCATGTGATAACTGCGCTAGTTAATGTTAATAAGACACACAATATTAAAATCAGTCCAATGTATATGCTTGGCAACTGCATAGTGTTGAAATGGATTAGGAAAAAAACTTCTGCATCCAAGTTGTTTCTTCATGTTACAAAGGTGTATTCATGTTACCAGTCTATAGACTACTGATTGATAATGCTTTACATTTATAAAATCATTGCAAATGGGCTTAGGTTGCAGCTGATACAGATAAGTTAACAAATGCTTCGATTGTATCAGGACATGCCCACTGTATATGCAAATTATCCAACATATGCACATTTGCATCCAGCAGTTTCTTCATACCGGGGTCCCATACTGTACAGACATAACATTAAAATTCTTAGTGCTCGACCTTTTTTGGTCCACAATAGGGCCATATAGGATGGCATACAATCTAAAAGAGGCATTAAAAAGGAATAAAACACAAGACCATCTGTAGGGGAGAACCAGGCAAAACACAAGACAAGTGAGAGAGAGCGAGGTGGGGATGACACACATGTAGTTGCTGTGAGTAGCAGCTCGATGCCTCGGGGTTTGGTGCCATTTGGTGCCATTTGGTGCCCGTTTGGACTACCAGCAGCAGAAAACACACACATGGCAATCCACACAGCAACACATCAATGCAGAAACACAAGCCAATTACACATTCTCTAGTAGACTGAGAGCCTACAGGGCAGAGGAGGTTGCTGGTTCCAGTCCCCGAGACAATATGGCCTCAGAAATGTCCTCTCCTCACTATGAATCATGCTTTTAATGTCAGGACATCTCTGATGACTCAATACCATGCTGCAGACCACATTAGGGACAACTGTCAGCCACCAGTGTAACTGTAGGATCCACTTTGTCCACTGTGGTATAAACAGAAGCATTTTCACTGTCGTTTTCTGGTCGGCATTGGTCCCTTTGCTGCTTAAGCTCCACTATTTTAATCTTGGCATAGGAACTTGGATGTTATTCAATGACATTTTCACTCCTGAGCCACGAAATGGAAACATTAGACAGTGGTAAAATACAACTCTTCCAACCTGACCAACCATACAAGATATTTGTCTCTGTCGTCTAAATATAATCCAAACAAGTAAACCTCTATTTAGTAGTTAATAATTCTAATGTGAACATCACATAAATTGATGGCATAAATTGAAGAACATACCATGTAGCTCCACAAAAATACTGGATATTGATTACACAGTGTTTCATGAAACTTAATTGGTAGGGAAAAGAAATATCTACAGAGTTTTTAAATGCCTTTAAATGGCCTTTATTGCCAACATAACACACTTGGTTGTAAAAGCTATATTTATTTATTTATTTATTTATTTATTTATTGATTGATTGATTGATTGATTGATTGATTGATTGATTGATTGATTGATTGTTTGTTTGTTTGTTTGTTTGTTTGTTTGTTTGTTTGTTTGTTTGTTTGTTTGTTTGTTTGTTTGATGTGGACATCACAATTACATTGGACAAACCAGATGCATTATTTGAGTGTTTTAGCACATGTGCTTATTTGCAACACTTGTCCACAGGAGGCTTTTGAAATGATAAAAAGTAGTAAGAACAAAAAAAACAAAAGATAAACAAATAAACAAAAAAAATAAACAAACAAAACAAAAAATAAAGTGTACAACAACATTACAACAATAAAAGACTAGAAAATATGGTGTTTTAACATATTATTATTAATCACAGAACCACAACAGCACTTGTAAATTTGCAACTTCACATATTTGCAATGTGCTAATAATTTTGAAGGCAGCATTTGTATTATACAGACACATGTAAATTATCTGTAGACACTGGCATCCAAAGACCAGGAGTAAACTGCAGAAAGTGGCAAAGGTTAGCGACCAAAATATACAATTAAGGTTGCAAAAACAATACTGAATTTCACTTTAAAACAGGTAATGAACAGTGGTCACCAGTGTTAAAATCTAGTGTTTTGTCAACCGATCCATCCGCCCACATCTCCTCATATGCAACATTATGGTTTCATAACATCATGTGACCTCTTGCTTTTCTTCTGTCAAAATTATCGCATCTCCTAGAGGGTTGTTGTCATAAAGAAATTAAACTATGGGTCAGTATCTTGACTTTACCCCATGGTCTTCTTACTGGAGAATTTGCTCAGTTTTCGTCCTGTGAACAACATGCTGAACACAATAAGAGATTGTTCTAAACTTAGACCACATCATGAAACGTAAGCAAGTTATGACTTTGAGATGAGAATTTTTTATCATGTGTGTTCTTCACTATAACCCTAAACACTACTTGGCTCAACCTAACCTTACTCTAACATTAAACTAACTCTACTCTGTGGAATATACTGATTTATTTTGATGACTTGCTTTTGGTTGCCAGAAGGGAGGCAAATCCCACTATGTGGCTTTGTAAACAGATTTGTGTCCCCACAACATGATATAAGGTAATAGCTGTGTACACCTGCACACAGAGAGTTGTCCTGATGTGTGTCTGTAATTACTGCGCTCACCAGTTAATCACAGAACATTATTAATTACCGCAGGCTGACACACTGACCTCCTGTGTGAATGACTTTGACAGAGGTTTGTGTGTGTGTGTGTGTGTTCCCATGCGGCTCCATGTTCTCAGGTTTATAAATCACAGGTACTTCCTCCCACTCGGTCTGTGTTATAAACTACAGATGTCTATAGTGTTACAGCTGGAGGCTACAGAAGCCCACAGGGAACAATTGCAGTGGAGAAAGCAGTAGCCAAATAAAATGCATGCAAAGGCACAATTACCTAACTGTTAATTTAATTTGAGTTTTGAAAAAAGCAGTTTGCATTAAAAACCCAAGAGCCTTGCTGGCATCACCTAGAGGCTGCGGTGGTCATTACAACTCTGTCCATTAAATGTAATATTTGTTGTGGACAGGAGATGCTTTTCTTTGTCAAATAGAGGGCAAAAAAATGGAGAGATCATCATAATAGTTCTAAATTATCGAGTACAGAATCCTCTTCTTGAAGCAGTCTTGGTCCAGTTCTCTAGTACAAGCCGTTTTCGAGACTTGTAATTTGAATATGGCAAATAATCAAACCCATTTTTACTCTTTAGTATATTCTACATACATTTTCCTTTGTGGTATCGTACAACAGGTTCTTATATCACTGTATAGCAACCTTGATGTGGTGTACATTCTGCTTTTAAGGGGAATACAAATGGCATCAATTGACAGATAATGCGATACCAAACTTTCCAATGTCACTTTTCTTCGCTGTATTTAAGCAACTCTTTGTTAACAGTATTTAAGTCTTGTTACGTTATATGTTGAGAAATTTGATAATAACGTTAGCTTGATGTACGGTGTGGTGCTTTTTGTGCTGTCATTTCTGCTTAACAAGTGTAAAAGCAGAGGAGATATGAGTCACCACCTTTGGTCATCAATACACAGCTTAATCCTCGCTAGGGTCGCGGGGCGGCTGGAGTCTATCCCAGCCGACTTAGGGTGAAGGCAGGGGACACCCTGGACAGGTCACCAGTCTATTGCAGGTCTACACTTGGAGACAACCAAACACACTCACACTTACACCTATGGAAAATTTAGAATCACCAACTAACCTCACATGTGAATGTGAGTGTGCTTGGTTGTCTTTCTCTCCCCCCCCGCCCCCCCATGACTCTAGTGCGGATTAAGCGGTGTTTAGATAATGGATGGATGGATGTTTTTGGCCTGTAAGGTGGCTGGTGGTTAGCACCGTTGCCTTGCAGCTGAAAGATCCATGGTTCGCGTCCTGGTTAGGACGCCTGGGATCTTTCTGCATGGAGTTTGCATGTTCTCCCTGTGCAGCGTGGGTTCTCTCTGGGTTCTCCAGCTTCCTCCCACAGTCACCACCTTCAGTCACAGCTTTGAGAATAAAATCGGAGTGAAATCAGGATGCAGGAACTAGAAAGTTGGGAATTTAATCTTGAGTTGAAGTGACAGGTTTTGTATCCAGGCAACCATAATCATGTCATCACATCAACTCAACTGAATCTGTGGGAAGAGTTGTGATTCAGATGGTGGATCCCTGACTCAAAACTGCTCACACTGTAACTTGGAATTTCTGAATTTCAAATACCTCAGAAAGACCTGGAGATAGAGTTTAAGAACTGACAGCAGTGGAGGGACCCCGTCTTCACATGAATTCAACCCAAAACTCCTTTTAAATATCAGGTTACTGAGTCTCTGCAGTATTTCATGGCCCTGTGGAGCAGCAGAGTATTTGTTGGTCTGTCGGTTTGAAAACAGTAAGTGAGTCAGTGAGACATTCAGGTCAGTGAATCATCTGGTCATGCTCCTGCCCCTCCTCGCCCTCCTCCTTGGTGTGCTGGTGTCAGACTGTGAGACCAGCCTCGTCTCACGAGGAGTCGCTGCCTGTTGTCTCACACTGCTGCGCCCTCACTTCCCGTTTGTCATGGCTGTTGTTCTCGTCCCACATCGAATTGCAGCCCGCGTCTGTTTTTCTGTTCTTTTTTTTGTTGTTGTTGTTTTTTAAGGTAAGACATGAAGTATCGAGACAATATTTGGGCATCAAGAGAAAACAGCTACTGAAAATTAAACATTGGAGTTATTGTTGCTAAGACCCCCCCACTACTCTGTCAAACATTTCTGGTGAGAACCTGCACATCACATCCAACAGGAGCATCAATATCAGTCCAATAAAATGACAAAAACATATATTTCACTCATTAATACCTGTGAATATTTGAACACAAAATCCATCCTCCTTTCTTTCATCATAAACGGTTCAGTCACTCTATTGAGCAGGTAATCCGTGCGTTTCACTTCCAACAATAAGTCCTGTTTTATCTCCATGGAGACTAATGCTGAAAGTTGGGTCTGTCCAATTGTGTTTCTGCCATAAGTTTTAATTCGCTGTAGGGCTGAGAATGTCCGCTTGCTTAACTAAAACAAAAAAACGAATACATTTACGATAAAGTTTTAGCTTGTGCAGGTCGCTTCAGACAGAAACCACTAGCTTTGGCTAAGCTCTCTGACCATCCAATCAGAGGACATGAAAGTGCTGACGTCATCGTAGGCCAGCTAGATTGCCCTGGGACCACCAACTCTCAATATTCACAACATATATATATATATATATATAAAGCAACATTTTCATTACAATGCATTTTAAGCTACCTGTGCCTGCACTTTTGATTCTTAAGGCCTCAGGGCAGATTTCTGTTACCCTGGCAACACATGATGGCTGACATATGATTGAATTAAAAAAAAAAGAAGCTCTAATATAAACATACACTGCTGGAAGCACCACAGACAAGAGACACGCCATGAAATGAAGAGAGTAGACTATTGGGAATAAAGTTAAAAGATTAATGGGACAATTTTACAACATAAGTCAGTGATTCGGATAGAGTTTAGGCCAGCAGAGAAGGCCTTGCTGGCCCTGATGGCCCACCATTGGTATTTGTAGACCAGAAGGCACATTATCATACATTCAGATTGTTGATGATCACAAACTAACCTCTGCAACTTTGGCAATCTCTTGCAGTCATGTGAATTAGTGCATGTAAAATTTCTAGTAGACTCACCCTGGAGCTTTGGGTATATATTAATCCAGATGATGATTTTTTAAAACTAAATCAGGTAGTTTTGGTGCCTAAACTTAGTCGTGCAGTTTCAATGCCCAAACTTAACCAAGTACATTATTTCAGACACCAGAACTGAGTAGGTATGAAAACTACTTGGTATTTCTGAAACGAAGTCCAGGTCCAGTTACTTAAAGTGAACTGAATAGTTTCTTTCGATGTCTAAACTTTATCAAGTAGTTTCAGTGTCTAAATTTAGACAGGTACTTTTGGTTGCCAAACTTGCCAAGTAGTTTATTTTTGGAAAGTAGTTTCAATGCCCAAATGTAGCCAAGTAGTTTTGTATCCTAAAATTCCACCAAAAGAAAATGCTACTAAATGGTGAGTAAAACCAAAAATAAGAGCAAAACTTAACTCCAGTACCAAAACCATGAAGTAGCCCACTACAAGGTCCAAGGAATACTACAAGGCTAGCCACTGGCAATGTCTCTGGGCTGACAGCAACTGGTAATGGATTTTTTTTTTTTTTTTTTTTTTATATATTTTTTGGGCGTTTGCCTTTATTTTAGAGTAGTAGAGATAGACAGGAAAGGAGGGAGAAGAATGGGGAGAAACCTGCAGCAAAGGGTCGTGGGAGTTGAACCCACGACTGCTGCGTCGGGGACTGTAGCCTGTGTTCATGGGTTGCCCACTCAGCTAGGTGACCTACAGGGGCGCCCAATAATGGCCTTTTAATTGGCTGACAACAAGCCAAGCAGATATATACCTTGCAGCAGTGTAGGGTGGGGTGGAGGGTGACCTTGACGGAAGCCAGTGTCAGTTGTGTCATGTCAGTGAACACATTGTATGTGTTGATTAAAATTTGCAGTGTCTGTCGAGCTTTCAGGGCTAACTCCAATAGCATGTCAACTTCACAATCCTATGGAAAACTTGCACCATTTTCCTAAATCCAAGCTCAAAAACTACAGAAGATAATGCTAAACACAATTTAACAAAGAAGGGGAGCCTTTGTGTAAGTAATTTCTTAGCACATAGATTAACTGACTAAATATTGACATGACATGGTTAACCCCTCTTTGCAGCGCCCCCTGCTATGTGGGTGACGATGCTACAGTTTATTTACATGTGAAACAATTTGCTCACTGGCCCAAACTAAAGTCTGCATCATACACATGCGGCTCTTAGAATAATTAGCAACCTAGTAGCTACAAACATGTGAAATTGGAGGTTTACATCTGATGCTGTTGTTCTTTTTAATTATTACACTTTCCTTGTTATGCCACGTTTTAACAAGATAAATTTAATGTATATTTGAAACTTCATTTCAGTGTCATTCTACCATATTTATAGTGCCCCTGGTTTTAGCCACATCCCATTTTAAATTCAGGAGCCTAGATGAGAAAGAGCTGGCCAAGCTTGTTGTGACATCACAACAGGCTGCAAACAGAATCTGCTTGTTTGGAGACACACTGATCTGTGGAAAAACTAAAGAAATGAGGGGATGGACTTTTCTCATATTTTGTGGGTCTCTAGACTCTGGGTAATTGTGCCTAAGAACAATGAAAAATTAGATTTTGCAAAATAAGGCCACTTTAATAGAAGTATCCTCCTTCTTTTTTTGGTACAACTGAGGGCTCCTTGTGGACATTTAGACACATTTACTTTCATCACCAAAAAAATAATTTAGTATCATGACAGCAAGAAAAAAGGGCCATTGTGAATATATGGCAATAATATGTTTTTGGTTCATTAATAACATGATTTTTTTCTAAACAAAGTCTGTGTTTCACATCCCATTTTTTTCCTCAGAGTAATCCAGTCATTTTTTCAGATTTGTTTAAGTGTATAAGTGCGAGCAACCACAGTTCTGTGAAATTTTCATAAGCGGTTATTAATTATGAAATTGCTGTTTTGTAAAATTAACCTTCGTGTCTTAAAAATGTGGCGGTGCCACTAAGAATCAACTCGGTGTTGCCTGATGTGACTATTTCAAGATTCCTGTTCATGCGGGCAGCGGATTGTCTTTATATTCTGGGTCCATTGGTGGAGTCGACTGTTGGTCGTAGGGAGCAGTGTGTGTGTTTGTTTGTGTGTGTGTGTAGGTGTGTGTGTGTGATTTATTAAATGCATGTGTGTATCATCGTGTGTTTCTGTGGGAAGTGGCACCATTACTTTGACACTGTAACCCATATAAATCAGATAGCACAGCAGTTTGTTTTCCAATCAGATTGTTGTGTTTTTGTTGTTGTTGTTTTGTGTGTGTGTGTGTGTGTGTGTGTGTGTGTGTGTGTGTGTGTGTGTGTGTTGTTGCTACCAGTGTGTTGTTAGTTACCGCCCCTGGCTATGAATGCAGGAACAGAACCGTGGCATGTGGTTAAGTGTGTTTTCCTGTGTGTGAATGAAAATTAGATTCGCGTCTGAAAGGAATAGCAGACATAGATCAGAAGGAAGAGTAAATATGAAAAGTTGTATTGAACTGACTTAGAGTGTGTGTGCATGTGTGTGAGTCTCCCCTGGACTCGTGGCTTCACAGGAAAAAGAAGCTGCCGAGCAGAGCCAAGGTTTACATGTGAGTGTCGTCATGTTTGCATGCTGCAGCAGGTTTATATATACAGTGATCCTACTGGATTGTACGTACTGGAATTGTGTTTTTGTGGTTGTAAAAGTAGATTTGTGCTAGACTACTTTGCAGTGATGTAGACTGGGCTCAGTAAGTGCACTGGTATATATATATATACCTTTTCTATTTAGGTGCATCCAAGTTTTTACACCACCCTTGTTGATGCTGACCGATACATTTGACTTTTTTTGTGACTTCCAGTACGCATTGGTGATTTATTAACATATTATGCAAATGATGGTAAACAATAACAAAGGTGCAGATGTCTATATATGGCTATATTATTTGCAGTATTGAATATTATTGTCATTTCTGACTCCTCATGGCTTCAGTTTGTTGCTGCCTGGTGCTGAAACGCTGCAGGGAGAGGGGCTGCTCTTCCAGCCACGCACCTGTCACAGCACAGGATGAGTTTCTAGGAGACATTGTGCCTTTTTTAAATTCAGAACCTCTGTTCCCAGCCTCAGCTTGGCTGCACTCTGTAATAATTGCATAATGTTGGCTGTTTTATCATATCTCAGTGTTTCCCACAGGCAGAGAATTTGCTTGTGGTGGTGGGTGGCGTGGTGTGACTGATATGCATGCAGAGAGTGATGCAGTTTAGATGAGAGAGAGTGTAACCCAAGTTGTTTTTCTTAAATTGCAGTTCACTAATGCTCCCTAAACACCTCAAATACATCAGTACACTTGAATTTACCGAACTACCCTAAACGCCATTCATGCATCAACAGATGCTAGAATTAGCAAATGTTCACTAAATATGTAATGCACATCAGTATATGCTTTGAGGCAGCAGTGCACAGAGAAGCCTCAAGTGCTGACTCAGTCACTAGACTTTGAACTTACTTTAAAGCAACAAGGCATTCAAATGTCAGATTAACTCAGCATTAACTGAGTGATTTAGAGACACACACAGGTAGAGCTGTTGAATGTCAGGCACATTGGTGCAACCAGTGAAAGTGGCTATGTTGATTCTCAATCATCCAGGTCACGGTAGTCGCAAGTGCGAAAGTGGATTTCAACTGGATTTCTCTATTTGGTTCTTAAAGATGTTTCACCTCTCATCAAAGAGGCTTTCCTAAATTCTCACTGACTGGTGGGGGTCCCTGGTATTGATTCTCTGATCACACAGTCACTAATCACATGGCTCATGACCCTGAGAGACAAAAAATGGGGCAAAAAAAGCTTGCAAACCACTCGTGGCACCGCTAACTAGTTTTTTTGGTTGGGGAATCAAATGGAAACCCAGATCTTTTCTGCAAAAAAAGATGATGTAATGTATTATGAGCAACTTTTAGGTACAGAACTTTAAAAAGTAGAATTTGGCACAGATGTGATGGCTCTCCAATGTCGGGGTCATCCCAAGTTTACTGTGTGTGACCTCAGCGTGCAGCAGCCTGCCAGAGGAAGCTGGCAGCGTGGAGCTCAGTGCACGGCTGGAGTATAAATCAAACACACCTCTCTCTAGTCCAACCCTGCAGCTGGCTCAGCCTCAGCTGGCTGAGGAGAGGATAGCAAGTAAAAGGAAGGAGAAGGAGGAAAGGACAGATTATGTAAAGGAGAAGGCAAGGCAAAATGATGTGAGAGGAGAGGGAGGAGAAGAGGGAAGGGAATAAGTGAGGATATGCAAAAAGAGAAAATGAGGAGGACCGAGGAAGGAGGGAAGTAAAGGAAGTGATAGGAGGAGAGAAGAGGAGAAGAAGGATGGAGGGAAGAATGAGAAGTGGTAGGAGGGGACTTGGGAGAAAAAGTGAGAAGCAGAGGTAGTGACAGAAAGGAGATAAGAACAATGATGAGGATGAGAGGATTTGGAAAGCGAAGACAGTAAGCAATTATCTAGAGTAGCTTCCTCTCAGTTTTTACTGCAGAGTCGCGCTGGGATTTATGTGCGCAGCCATTTCTCTGCTCTGTGTGTGTGTGTGTGTGTGTGTGTTTGTATTACTCATGTTGTGGAGACATTGACTGGGTGAGCATTTTATAAGGAACACCTGCCTATTCATGCAATCGTCCACCAGTTGAAAAGTGTAACCTGGTCTGATGAATCTTCATTTCTGCAGATGGAAGGTCAGAATCAGCAGCAGGAATCCATGAAGACGACCTGCCTGGTGCCAACAGTCAAGGCTCATGGTAGAGGTCTGATAGTTGGGATTAGTGTAGGACTGATACCAATAACTAGCAATTAAGCAGACTAGATTTGCAGAAAAAATGCAGATATTGGTGTCAAAATATAGAATAACACAAATTCCAAATGCCACAAATTAGGATTTGCATAGTTTTAATTCAACATTTATCTTTTGGTATTGATAGGCTCTTAGTCGTGATGTGTAACTAGATATCACTGTGGGTGAGACGTTGCTATTTTCACTACAGATGGAGAGAGAGAGGCAGAGCCAAAGTAGCATTTTGTTTTTAAAATTATTATCAGGGATCTTTTAAACAAACACCCATAACTGGTAAACTGCTGAATAGCCAAGCTGATAATCTGCAGTAATCTGTTGACCCCTTGTCATGATGTTGGGTTTTATTATATCAGTCGTGGTTTGAATGCCACAGCCTGTCTGATTGTTGTTACTGAGCATGTACATCCTTTTATGGCCAGAGTTTACCGTCCTCTAACGACAGCTTCGAATAGGATAATTCACCATGTCACAAACTGGTTTCACGATCTTGACAGTGTGTTCAGGGGACTCCAGTTGCTTCCTTTAAGGGTCAGTTCCATTATTCAATTCAGTTCAATTCAATTTTATTTGTATTGCGCATATTTACAACAACAAGTCATCTCATAGCGCTTCACAAAGGCAGAGACAGAAACACCCAACAATCCAAAACATCTGGATTCCCTATAAGCTTCAGCAGTCCGCAAGCAGTCCACAACAGTGGGAAGGAACCGAAAACCCCCGCAGGGGAAAAAAAACTAAAAAATTTTAGTTTACAGTTAAACAAGTTATTAGACGTTATTGTCCTTTTGTAACAGGAGGCATCATGGTGGGGGCAGCAGGATGCAGAAGGTGAGGCCAGCGGCTGTAGTTCAGGAGCTCCAGATCCAGAGACAGGAACTTTCCCCTGGGACCAGAGTCTAAATTAATCAGCTGGGGAATTATTTTACCCTCCAAAACGTTGCTGTTCAGAGGTTTGTGATGAAGTAAAAGACCTTCAGCTGTGAGCTTGCAGCGCTTTAATGTTTCTCATGGGTTGAGTACTGGCAGCATTTTATCTCAGCTAGCATTTTTTAAAATCTGTGCCTATATGCACACCTTGTTTTTTTTCTTGTTCATTGTGCTTTGAACGACTATAAGACTGTAAGAACCAACATTGTAGAACCTTTTTTTGTTGCTGTTTGCAACAGAGAAAACTAAGGATGTCTGATATTTGCTTTTTTGCCAATATCTGATATGCCGATATTGTCCAACTCTCAATTTCTGATTTTGATATCAATTGATACCGATACCGATATATGTGGGCTATTTAATTAATTTTAGGTAACATCTAGCGCTGGTCCGAACAGCAATATCTGGGCTCCGGATATTTGGACCCAATTAAAAATGAATATGACAGGACATTATTCATTTATTTATATTATTCGTTTCTTTATTTATTGACACAGTATAGGGCATTTAAACAAACTCAAATACAAATAAATACACATTTAGAAAATGACAAATTTACCTAATGAATTATATTATACGAACAATATCCATCCATTTACTATACACACTTAATCCTGACTTGGGTCGTGGGGGGCTGGAGCCTATCCCAGCTGATTTAGGGTGAAGGCAGGGGACACCCTGGAAAGGTCGCCAGTCTATCGCAGGCCCACACTTAGAGACAGACAACCAAGCACACTCACAGTCACACCTATGGACAATTTAGAATCACCAGTTAACCTCAGCATGTTTTTGGGCGGTGTAGGAGGAAGCCGGAGAACCCAGAGAGAACCCATGCTGCACGGGAAGAACTGCGAGGCAACGGTGCTAACCACCGAGTCACCTTGCAGCACGAACAATATTTATATATATATATTGTTTGTATATGTGTGTATATATATATATATAGGAGAGTTAGTGCAGGTAGAGAAAACATTACCTACTTCACAATAGATACTTCTGAGTGGCCTTGACAAAGTAAGAGGAGACTGTGCACCATTTTTCTCTCTGTGTCCTCATCCGGTAGCAGTTTTCTCTCAAACATCACCAACAACAACGTAACATCAACATATAGGCTAACATAACAAATCTCCATTGTTCTGTCTCCTGCACTCACATAGAACTGGAATTATGTCTAGGAGGCAAAGCCACTCATATGAAACCCAACTGGCCATCCCAGTGACCACCCCACATCTGCTAGATCAAGTTCATTCACTATAACTCGAATATCAAATTTTCAAGTGCAAATGAAAACAGCACTACACTCAGCAGCCAGATGACTGTGAGGCCCATCATTAACGTTCAATAATAACGTGCATTTACGTACAACACAGTACAGCGGTAACGTCATTCACTACTTTCACATTTTTTAACCAGCCTCTGTTCTAAAAGAGCATAATAGAATTCCTGAAATTCAGCCCCCGGCAACACCACTGGAAATAAAATCTCCAAATCCAACCAGTCACAGCTCCACAGCAGTAAGTCTAAAATTAACAACCTGGGGCTTTACGGATCACAGACACATTTAGTCGAATTTCATAAAACACTAAGTCACGTTCTCCTCATTACCAGGTCAGAGTGAAATCTGAAAAACTAAAGCAAAAAATGACAATTACACTTCCGGCTGAGTCAAACAGTAAATTAGAGAAAAATAACAGCCTTATAACAGTGAGTCAGTGACACTGATATCACTGAGCTATTTCTACAAATTCTCAACTGAGGCTCTACAAAATTTGATGTAGCACATCAAAACTGTATCAATTTTCATCACAGCAGTACCAGGAGGAATCTTCAGTGGACATGCCAAAGTTGGCCACCAAAAATGGCATTGAGGTTGTGTTGCAAAAACAGGTACGGCCCAGTCCCAGGTTGTATAAGATTGACCATCACGGAGAAATGTCAAACCTGAACCTGATTCTAACCTGAACCCTGAAACCAAGTCTAAACCCTCAAACAGCCCTTTAAATGTCCTCACCTTCAACAAGATGTCCTCACTCCCAAGGTCTAAAACTCAAATCTGTCCTCACAAAGATAGCTGTGTGCAAATACACGCACACATTGTCTCCCACACACTCATGCTGCGTCTCTCACAAACACAACACACTGAACACCCACAATCACACACACTGCACACCCACATTCACTCAAAGACACACTGCTGCTAGCCGTGAGTCACCCTCATGTGACTCTGTGTGTGTGTGCGTGTGCGTGTTAGCTTGGCAGTGCCCACGTGAGCTTCCCTGCCAGCTTCACGGGTGTCTTAGATTAAAAATGAAGAGCCTTTTTGATGATGAAAGGCACAAACTATCCATCACGCAGATTCTTCCTCTTCTCTCCGCTCTCATCTGCTCTTAAACTCATCAATAAGTTGATTGATCACCTATCGTTCTCAGTGTTTCTGTTAGTAGTAATCCATGTGTCAGGCGAAGCTGCTGACAGCGTCTCTCCGAGGATGTTAAAATGATGATGGATGTTTAGCAGTCAGCTGACCACTGGACTGGTTTATTCTGGTCCAGTTTGATCCAGTTTATTCTGTTTTCATCTGTCTGATTTGATCCAGTTAGATTGTATTTAGTCTAGTTTAGTTCTATTTGGTGCAGTTATTGTATTTGCTCTGGTTTAATCATGATCATTCAGGTTGAGTGTACTTTTATTTGATTTTATTTTGGTTTATTTTCGTTAGTCAATCCAGTTTAATCCAATTTTTATGCCAGTTTACCTGTATTTGGTTTGGATCAGACGGAGTTATATCATATATTTCTGCTTTGGCTCAGTTAAGTCCAGTATGACCCACTTGGTCTGCCTTTTGGTCCAGTTCAGTTCAACATATTCTAGGCTCTTCTGATCCAGTTTCATTCTGGTTTGTTCCACTTTTTCTGGCTTTGCTGACCTTGTCTCATTTGACTTGTCACTAAGTGTAATTTAGTCCAGCTGAGTCTCGTTCGGTCAAATTTGGTTTATTCCCATTTTGTCTAGATTGATCCAGTTCGTATAGTTTAGTCTACTCTTGTTCTAGTTCTCTGTTTTGGGCCAGTTTATTCAGGATAATCCCCCATTTATATATATATATATATATATATATATTTGATTCATTTCTTGTGTCTAGTTAAGTCTGGTGTGGTCCAGTTAGGTCTAGCCTGATGCAGCTGGTCCGGTGTTTTTATGTGTTTGATTTGTTTCAGTTTAGTCTGGTTTAAATTGGTTGGTTGGTTTGTTCAAGTAAATTCAGCTTTGTGGGGGTTTTTTTTGTTTGTTTTGTTTTTTGGTTTGTGTGGTTACAGTTTGGTTTACTCCCATTTAGTCTAGATTGAGCTGATTAGTATGGGTTGTTGCAGTTTGTCTGGCTTGGGTCAGTTTGTTCTGGATTATTCCATTTTTCTTGTCAAATTCACTTTAGCTTGTTTTATTCATCCACTGAGTCTAGTTTAAACTGACAAATTTAATCTAGATTGATTGATTGTGAATTTCTCCACTGTGAGATAAATAAAGGCATATCTTATCTTATCCTATCTTATCCACTGCGGTATTTATTTATTTTTTTTTCTAGTTTGTAAGGTTTGGTTTAGTTTATTTTAGTTTGTTTTAGCTTCTTTTGTTAAGCTGGCTTGAGTCTGGTCTTAACTACTTTAGTATAACTTGGTGCAGGTTTGGTTTTGTGAGTGTTTTTATCTGTTTTCTTCTTCTTTAGTATAGTCCAAGTCAGTCTAGTTTATTCCTTAGAGTATTCCAGTTTGTTTTGTCTGGTGTTGTTTATTCTGGTTTATCCCCCTTTTTCTGGTTAAATTCTCTTTGTCTTTTTTGGTTTATTCCAGTTTGGTCTGATTCAGTCTGTTTGATATTTTTGTTCTATTTTGTCTTGTTCCAGTCTAGTCTGATTTATGCCAGTTAAGTCTGATTTGGTCTTGTTGGAGTTTTTTTTCCACTTTGGCTGATTGGTTCAGTAAACTTTGTCAGATTCGATCCATCCTTGAATCTGGTTTGTTCTGGTTTAGTCCTATTTAGTCTGTTTAGTTGCTGACTTGTCTTCTACCATTTTTTCTCTCCTATTGCCACCACTTTCTTCTTCTACTCCTTTCTTATCCTCTTCTTCTTCTCTTGTTTCCTCTCTGTCATCCTCTTTTTCTCCTCTATGCATTCATCTTCTCCTCTTCCCCATCTCTGTTATTTTCATCCTTTCTCCATTCTTTCTTTTCATCCTCCTCCTCATCCTAATTCTGTTCTCTGTTATTTAGATCAACTTTCCATTCCTCCTCCTGTCTATGCTATTGTTTGTCTCCCACTTTTTGCTTCGTTTCTTCTGACACGACAGGAAACAAATAGTTTGACCTTCTATCAGCAGCATCAACAGATAAATAATCCTGTCTCTCTGTCGCTCCCTCTTTCTCTCTCTCAGTGTGGAGGGTGACCCTCAGTGTCCGGAGGCGCTCACTTTTTCTGATTCATCCTTCGGCCATCCGCCTCCCTTCCATCGCTATAGCAACAGCCCCCTTTCCAGCCCCTGCGACCCCTATAGCTCCACCTCCTCCAGCGGGCCCCTGGGAGCTTCTCACATACACAAGCAGGTACTGGCCCTAAAACCAAAACACACCACAACAGGTCTGCTGCCATTCAAGGTGCATGAAGTTTGCGATGAGGAGTATCACCCCAGTGTCTCCATACTGGGTGTTTTTGCCCAGTTGGGCTACTTTTTCTTTAATTGGGCGGATAAAAAATATATACATGCAAAAGATAGTTTAAACCGTAGAAATTGTGTCTGAGTTTCATGCTTTCCTTTATATGAATAAACACATTCCCCCAATAAATTCATGTGAAAAAGGCATTAATTGGTGCATGAAATGACACAAGAATGCAGGAAAGTATCTGACATTCAACAATGTGCTGTTCAAAACTACACCCATGACAATAATTTTTATTTTTTTCATGGTAGGTACTGATTAATAATATTTAGACCAATAAATTATAGTTAGACATGCTTTTGCAGTAAAAATGAAATTCTTGACATCTTTGTTTATGTTTTACATGTTAAATTAAAGTAGAACTATTCAACATTTATCCTTCAGTGTTGATTGTCTGTTACTCATGACGTGTAACCAGTCAGATAGTGCTGTGAACGGCACATTGCTCAGATCACAGAGCGACTACAGATTGAGATCGACGACTGCATCAAATAACTTGAGTCTGACAAAAGTAATAGTAAATAAAAATTCAATGAAAATTAAGCAATGAAAATCAGACATTGCTTTTGAACCATGGTTCAACAAAATTATTTTTAAAAATAAATTCATGAAACAGGCCTTGACAAAAATGATGGTACCCCTAGAAAAGACTGAAAATAATGTGACCATAGGGACATGATCAATCAAGGTGTGTCCTCTAATTAGCATCACAGGTGTCTACTAACTTGTAATCAGTCAGTCGGCCTATTTATAGGGTTACAAGTAGTCATTGTGCTGCTTGGTGCCATGGTGTGTACCACACTAAACATGGACCAGAGGAAGCCAAGGAGAGAGTTGTCTCAGGAGACTAGAAAGAAAATTATAGTTATGTTAAAGGTAAAGGCTATAAAACCATCTCCAAGCAGCTTGATGTTCCTGTGATTCCACTTGCACTATTATTCAGAAATTTAAATCCATAGGCCTATAGCCAACCTCCCTGCACGTGGCCGCAGGAGGAAAATTGATGACAAATGGAAGAGATGGATAATACGACTGGTAACAAAAGAGCCCAGAACAACCTCTAAAGACATTAAAGGTGAACTCCAAGGTCAAGGTACATCAGTGTCAGATCTCACCATCTATTGTTGTTTGAGCCAAAGTGGACTTCATGGGAGATGACCAAGGAGAACACCATTGTTGAAAACAAATCATAAAAAAGTCAGACTGGAATTTGCCAAACTGCATGTTGACAAGCCACAAAGCTTCTGGGAGAATGTCCTCTGGACAGACGAGACAAAACTGGAACTTTTTGGCAAGGCACATCAGCTCTATGTTCACAGACGCAAAAATGAAACATATCAAGAAAAGAACACCGTCCCTACTGTGAAACATGGAGGAGGCTCTGTTATGTTCTGGGGCTGCTTTGCTGCATCTGGCACATGGTGTCTTGAATCTGTGCAGGGTACAATGAAATCTCAGGACTATCAAGGTATTCTATAGAGAAATGTGTTGCCCAGTGTCAGAAAGCTTGGTCTCAGTCGCAGGTCATGGGTCTTGCAACAGGATAATGACCCAAAACACACAGCTAGAAACACCCAAGAATGGCTAAGAGGAAAACATTGGACTATTCTGAAGTGACCTTCTATGAGCCCTGATCTAAATCCTATTGAACATCTGTGGAAGGAGCTAAAACATGCCGTCTGGAGAAGGCACCCTTCAAACCTGAGACAACTAGAGCAGTCTGCTCATGAGGAGTGGACCAACATACCTGCTGAGAGGTGCACAAGTCTCATTGACAGTTACAGAAATCGTTTGATTACAGTGATTGCCTCAAAAGGTTGTGCAACAAAATATTAAGTTAAGGGTACCATCATTTTTGTCCAGGCCTGTTTCATGAGTTTATTTTTCAAAATAATTCCATTGAATCACGGTTCAAAAGCAATGTGTTAATTTTCATAGAATTTTTATTTATTGTTACTTTTGTCAGATTCAAGTTATTTCTGTGACCATTGTGGGCTTTTCTTTCATTAACCGAGGGGTACCAACAATTTTGTCCATGTGTGTATTTACTTGTTTCAACTCATCAATATGCTAAATCTGTTATGTCATATGCTAACATCATTGCATAGACATGAAACACTCAGTCAGCGTCCACTGAACGAACAAATTTTTAAAAACTATGTTTATGACTTATTCCCCTCTCCTCCTTCAGGGCAGCTCTCCCATCTCTTCCCCCAGCCCAGCAAGCCTCGCCTGGGCTCAGCGCAGTCGACACCAGCCGGCCAGCCTGGCGCTACGCAAGCAAGAGGAGGAGGAGAGCAAACGCTGCAAGGCTCTATCTGACAGCTATGAGCTCTCTACAGACCTCCAGGACAAGAAGGTGCGACGTTCCAGCAAGTCGGCCTCTTAGGTTTAAAAGCATCCTTGGCCTGATGGGGAACTCCTGTGAGGTGTTCATGTTGCAGTACATGCTTTTCAAACACACACCAGCAGGGAATAATGAAAAACACCCACACCTATTTCCTCACACAGACACCTTCGTGGGCTGAAGCTTGGTGCCGCGTCAGGATATGCCAATCTTATTTACCTGCACGGATTCTTTGCTACTTCTTTTGAATCTTCCTGTTTATTGTATATTTTTAGTGTTCGAGCTTTTCTGCAGTGCACATACTGGCAGCTTAGAGTCATATAAGGACACAAGTATAGGAAGTGAACAGATGGTAGATAGAAAAAGAAGAAAAATGTTCCTGAAAGTTAAAAAAGTTGTAAATGATGGAGTGCTGTCATTTAAGTTTGTCAACAGATGTGTTACAGGAGAATTGCAGTTTGTTCCACTGTATCCATATGGTCAGAAAAAGCTAGTACACTTAGGAAAATGTCCACTCCAAGTGGCTACTGTCTGTGTTTTCTTTCAGTTAGACAAAAAAAAAATCGGAATACTTCATGTCAAACTTTGGAAAACTACAGGGTGTTCATGCTAATTGTCCCATTCAGTGCCATCCACAAGCTGTTTTGTGCAGCTCCTCATTTCACCGAATCTCTACAGCAAATGAAGAGTTCAAAGTTAACAATTCAATTCAATTTTATTTGTATTGCGCATATTTACAACAACAAGTCATCTCATAGCGCTTCACAAAGGCAGA